>NC_135013.1:29127801-29427801 GCF_051020955.1 Megalopta genalis | reverse complement strand
TTGTCGACAACTGTAAAAACGAGATGCAAGGCACGAATAATCGTATCTCCTCTTCCCAAATTGTCCATTTTCTGTGCGCGATCTGAGCGCGAATTAGGGAGAAATTACTGTAGTGCGCAATAACAGATTAAACTTCATTCCAAGTAAAAAGAAATTTTTTATTTCATTGAACAAATCGGCAATTACTTAGTTGCCAACCCAATAGAATTACTCTTTCCAGCACTCGCCGCGTCGTCGGCGTAGATTACCTACGGAAATGCGCGGCGGGATTATTCGATTAAAAAAAGACTGTCCCGTATTATATCCCCGAGAAACGTATATTAAAATCCGAATCGTGAGTTTCAATTAGTCCACCCCTCCCACGCCTTTTCTTCAGCGCGCGGTCGTGAAATACGCGGAAGCCAATGGCTCCCGCCGCGTATCAGGTTAATTACGTAATTGCCAGCTATTAGAACGATATAATAACAGGCGAGGGTCGTAGACACGCTTGAGACTGGCCAGACAATTAAACTACATCGATAATTTTATTGCGACGCGTAATTTTTCGCGCCGGGTTGCTCTCGTTCGCCGATAGCCACCCGCGATAATACAACTGGAATATCGCTGATACGAAACAAAGAACGCAGTCGTAAAGTAGAAGATGAGAGTGTGCATCAAATGCAATTTTCCACTTGGAAGCATTATGGTCAACGCCGAGCATTCAGCGTCTCCAGCTTCCGCGAAAGAGAGAACGAAAAATGCGCGAGCTCTGGTTAGCCTTGGCAGTAATTCGATCGAGCCCAGTGTCGAACGGGTTAACAAACACCTGGTTGTTTGCGTGGCAGTCTGGTAAATAGACGACGCGTTTCTAGGACTTTTCTACGATCGGCAGCCGCGGATAGCGCCGCATTTCTAATCAGAGGTAACAACGCGTGTACCGAATCCAACGAAAGCGTCCGTTGCTAACAAAATACAGGATGTCCCAAAATTATGGTATTTACGAGAAATGCGGGATTGCTGAGGTGATTTGAAGCAACTTTTTCCTCTACAAGAATTTTCTCCGAGGCATCGTTAACGAATTATTCATGAAAAACGCTGACCAATGAGGGGCGAGTTCGCACGGCGCTAGGCGACCGAGCCAATGAGCGGAACCGAGCACCGTGCGCTCGTTGGCTCGGCCGCTGCGCGCCAGCCAATCTCGGCTCCCATTGGTCACTGTTTTTCGTTAATAACTCGTAAACGAAGCCGCGGATTGCATTTTCGCTGAGGAAAAAGTTACTTCAAATAACATCAAGAACCTCTCATTTCCCGAAAGTACCATAATTTTGGGACACCCTGTATACAGGGGGAGTAGACAAATGTGATTCTGATACGTTTTTGGACCCGTATAAATAACCCGAGGAAAGAATAATGTTCTCTATTTTTACTGACCATGTGGCAGCCACGTGCACGCATCATGGATCACTTTACGCAATATATAATATTTCGATAACAGGTTTCGTTTCTAAACAGGATCCTTTACGTTTGTAAATCGTTTGCGCGGACAAATTTCGAAGATTAATCGTAAACCGATGTTTCACGTAAGCTTGTACTTCGCAAGTTTCTGAACATTTCTGCGCGCAGCGAAGGCCCGCGCGGTGTGTAGCAATAAAAAGGGATTGAAAAGCTTGAAATTGATCCTGTCAGCGAACAAAGTTTCTTGTATCGACGAGGCTGAAACTTCGAGCGCCGAGAAATGCCACGGAAAGTTCCCGGAGGAAAGGAACTCTTAATTTCACCGGAGGAAGAGGAGGAGGAGGACTCTAAACTAATTTCTACCACTTATTCCCGCAAGGGGTGAACTTCCAGTATATCGCACGCGCGCGAATGTGCCGAGGCTTATTGAATTCTGCACGTTCCTTCAATTACGAATCTTGACAGTTTTCAAAAGAACGCGAGTCTACGTACCGAGCAATCCACATTTTGCAACTAAATTCCAACTTAATTGAGGCTCAGATTCAGCACAAAAATGGACAATTTGGGAAGGGGAGACACGATTACTCTCGAATCTCGTTTTTATAATTCAACAATTATCAACGATTATCAACATAATCGTATCTTTTTAGAAATCAACTCGTTTCGTTTCAGTTTTAACACTTTCACGGCAGCGGCAAACGTCTCGAAAGTTTTATAAAATTAAAGTACCTTATTCGGTGAAATATATAAAAATTGTGCAGCAAATTTATGCGGCATATGCTACTTTTCCAACTATTCTTACGCTTTGCGAACCTTGGTAAAATTAAGAAATTATAATCGACCGGCGAAGAAATTAACTTTCGATCATTTTAAATATCTCTGTTATCCATACGTGGGTGTCGCGGCGGTCAAAGTATCAACAGTGTAATTATAGTACACTTTTTTAAATAGTGCAATTATGACGTACCTTAATAATAATATAAACAGGATAAATTTGGCTAATAATATAATTACGATGCATTCTTCGGAAAGTTTCGCTACATCGACTTCTATAATTCAAATTATACAATTCAAATTCGAAAATTATATAATCATCGATTACATGATATATCGCATTATTATTAATTATACAATTCAATAATCGAATATAATTCACGTGTACGCGACTCCGGCCGTCAAAGTGTTAACAAAACCGTCGACGTATACTTACATTCTACTTGATAAACTAGCTGTAATGTGAATCTCCACAAAATTTGCGAAACTCGTTCAACTTTTCACGCGGATTCGTTTCATCGTGTACCGAGACCGGGGAAAACTATACGCTCTCCGCGTTTCCTCATCGTTGCAAGATAATCACGTCACGCCGTCCGCGAAACTATCAATCACCATACATAATTCGTTACGTCCTCACGTTTCCATGCCGGCTCTTAGCACGGCGTGATTATTCGAATTGTTCGATCGGAACGAGCGAGGGCCGTTGCAGGACGCGCACGAATTTTTCTTCCGCGTCCTCTTCTGCTGCCACCATAATCTATATGTATAGCAATCCGCTTCGATTCCACCTCCACCGTCGCGGTGTCCCCGTGTTGTCACGAAGAGGAACTCAGTTACGCGCCACGGGGTTGGGAAGTCGGACGCGTTCCGTCCCTAGTGCGACGTTTATTTCGCGCCGTTCAATTCGGTCCGTTTGCGGAGACCGTGGCCGGAAGGGATCGACGTCGATCGTCGATCGATCGTCGACTGGCCCGGAAAAAAGTAACGCGCCGCGCGGTTGATTGACGTTGATTAACGGGGGAGGGGCCAGTGCACGCGTCGATATTGCTTATCGGGGATGCCGGATCGGTATCCGGCAACGGGAACCTGTTTAAAAAAATAAACGATATCAGCGCTAAATGGAACGCGCGATTGTTACGTCGACGAGAGGATATTCGTCTTTTCTTCCCGTTCGGTAAAGAGATATTCGGACGGTTATAATTATGTTGAGGACGTGATACGCGAAGCCTCTATAAATAAAGATGGACGCAGAAGCTTAGAATAGAGCACCCGGTATGCGTGATATTAAAACGTTATTATTTATGACGACTTTTATATCTCCCCCTTTCGACCTTCGATGCCGAAGCCTAGCTTTTATGATTTTTAATGGGCCCGGCTCGGACGCGCTCGCGGCGAGAAGATTTCTGGAACACGAGACTTCCAACGGATAACGCGGAGATACAGCTAATTTTTTCACAGCGATTCGGTGTAATTTCGGTAATTGTTCGGTGAAACATTGAACGGCGGTGCGTAGATCCCCCCGGCGTTGTTGTCCGATCGAACCGCGTTCGTCTCGTGGCTCGATAAAAAAGCACCGCGTCTCCGACGAGTCTAGCAATTTGCACGCTTTTGTGGCAGAGCGACAGACTCCCTTATCGCTTTCTAAGTGCTTTTACAATGCGCCAGCCGCGTGCAGTTCCGACGTGGGCTCGTTGTTTCGCTCGGGGAACACTTCGCGCGGAAAGTCCCGGGAAAACTTTCCGATCGAAACTCGGATAGTTCGCGCGCGCTGTTCCGCGAATCTTCCCCCTGTCAGCTGTTTCGCGCCCACTCGGAACAACCGCGACTTTGAAATAGCCTCGCGGGCGCGACGCAACCGCGACCGACGCGGCGATCCGGTCGAACGCGCGAAATTAAAGTTCCGATCGAGTCGCCGGTGAGAAACATCGATCATCGATCGTCCAGAGCAACGTTGCAGCTCTCTAGCTCAAGCAGCCGTGAACTTGAACACGTCGAGCATCGCGTCGGTACGCGGGCGACACTAATTTTTTACTAATTTTGAACATTCGTTTTCATTCTAATATACTCGAACGAACTGAATTTCCATTGTATGGAAATAAATAATAATAAATAAATCTCTATTATCTAAATCTATTCTAAATCCTATCTAAATCTATTATCTAAATAAATCTGTATCGCTATAAATAAATCTTAACTTTCTAGTTTCGGTTTACAGTAATGTCTCTCTAATTGACGCTCAGATTGTCCACGAAAATGGACAATTTGGGAAGAGAGATGCGATTATTCGATCCTTGCGATTCACTTTTATAATCACGAATTGTCAACGATTATACTCGAGTGGTGACTCAGAGGCACCGCTAAAATTTGTTACATCACGTTTCAAGATAATTTTTATATGAACAAAGTTTGAATTTAAAAAATTGTTAAGAGTGTAACTGTTGCGCGAGTCCCAAGAGTCAATTTCATATGCATAAAATGCATTTTGTCATATAAAATAAAGATATTATAAGTTAAAAAGATTATTTTATATTTACAGTTAAGATAGCTTCGAGCGCAAAGGGATAAAAACGAGTTGCGAGGCTCGAATAATCGTATCTCCTCTTCCCAAATTACAGTAATTCGTTAAATTGCTTCAACTTTGTGGGAATTTTAGTCGGGGCGGAACGCGTTAATGCTCGTCGACGCGAATCTCGACGACCGTCGGAGGATCGCTCTACGATCGAAACTTCTCCTAGAATCTGCCCTTCGCGAGCGTCGACCTTGAAGGCTGACAAGCGAGGAAACGAGCGATTTCTGCGACATTCTTTTCCAGCGGTGAAACCCGGATCTCGGACGACGCGAGGCGAGGCTGCGCGATCAAATCGGAGGGCGAAAGGCGAGGATCGTTGAATTATCTCCGTGCGACCACCTAGGAGGGCGTCGGTGGGGAAATGAGGGTGATCGAAATCCCGACGAGAGGAGCGACTCGGAGCCGTCGATCGCGCGAGGTCCAGCACCACCGCGGCTTTTGCTGAGAGGATCGGGCCGTGACCATAATACCCTTGAAACGCGGCCGGCGGCACGTGTAACGCTCACCCCTCGCCGAACATGCGCCGCAAGCTCGAGGAAGCCCGTAACAAGCTCGGCAACTACGCGGCCGAAACGTGGCCGAACTCGAAACGCCGACAGAATGAGCGCGGCGAGCCGCGAGACGTCGTTTCCGTTCGCGTCGGTCCGCAACGGCCGATCCGTTGACCCATTGTAGACGCGAAACCTGCGGCACAGATTGGCCGCAGGCTGCTCCTGGAGCCGTTGAAAGACCACCGGACTATCTTTCAACGAGGCTTATTACGTTTGCGGAAGACGTGACCGGGCTCTGCGCGTTCGCCGACTAGCCCACAAAGGCTGACCTTCCGGCCGACTTGCCGGCGCATAGAGCCGCGGCCCGAGGATTGATGATTGGTGTCCTCCCGACGATGCTCCCTGCCCATTGTGCGGACTTTAATCGTTCCTGCGTAGCGGAGGTGTCGGCGAAAGTTCGGCCGTCTTCGCGAACACCGAGGATCGGCGCGGTCGCGGCTGGACACCGTTGACTCGGACACACCGTCTCGACTCCCGTGAGAATCAGTGCCGGTCGCCGTTCGTCGCCGGGATCGCGGCGGAGATTTACGATTCGTGTAGTTTTAATCGTCCAGCTGGATATAGAGTCTTGTATCACTCTTGAGGAGCGTGGCTCTTGGCGGGGACCCAAATCCTTGGCTGCTCGGCGGCCGATAAATACGCTTCGGATGCGCTTTGATGATCGACGCGGATTCCAATATTCTTGGACGCCGACGATCAGGTCCTGGGACCTTCCTCGACGAGCGAGACGATGCTTCCGTCGTATTAACATGCGCCAGCGTGGAGATCGTCGCGTTCGAAGTGGAGCAAACAGCGGCGCCCATACGGAGAGGTGATGCCGAACTGGCCTCTCCCTTAAAGAAGATCGATCACCTTCGAGCGTGTCCCGACTACCGGAAGCTGCGGACGGGTCGCCTGTCCGGAAAGGTTGAACGGAAGCTCGTCGGCGCGCGTCTTCGTTGTCTTGTCCGAGCACGGAGGAGGATCCGTTGAAAATTGTGGCATCGGACTCGCGTGACACTCGGCTCGCCGGACGCCGCGGTTCCGCAGATCGGATCAAGGGTATCCATTAAAAAGCCGGCGGGGGAAAGCGTTTGTCACGCGACGCGCGGCGAAACAGGTTGCTCCAATTAGCCTGGCGAAGACAAATGAACATCGATTATCAATGAGGACGATGGCAATTATCTTGATACCGCACGCGGACGCCCGTTTGTCAAGGTACGTACGAAGACGCCGCATCAAGCTGGCCGAGCTTGATCAGCGCCCTGTCACGGCTCTCGGCTAATTAATCGAGGAGGAAGATAGATGAGAGAGAAAGAGAGAGAAAGAGAGAGAGCGGACCGTGCACCGCCGCGCGCCGCGATGGAATTTCCATCGAATACCACCGAGCTGGCCGATAATGTCACTCTGACCGCCGTCACCGCGTCCACCAGCTCCGAGCTGAACCCTTTGTACACCGTCTGCGAGATCCTGGTGGCGGTGTGCGCGATCTTCGGGAACGGCCTGGTGATCATCGTGTTCAGCAAGGAGAGGAAGCTCCGCCGGCGGACCAATTACTACATCATCTCGCTGGCCACCGCGGACTTGTTGGTCGGCCTGTTCGCGATACCCTTCGCGATCCTGGCCAGCATAGGGTTGCCCACGAATCTTCATGCTTGCCTGTTCACCGTGTCCGTGCTGATGGTCCTCTGCACCATCAGCATCTTCTGCCTGGTGGCGGTGTCCGTGGATCGTTACTGGGCGATACTACACCCCATGGGATACTCGCGCACCGTACGCACTAAAACTGCCATAGGTAAGGGATGAGTTATGCGATTCGGTAATACGCGCGACGATCGACCGGTAATCGGACGCGCTTAGGTCGCGCTTCGGGGCTGCGTCGGGGAAACGTTAGCTCGAGGGGGGATCCTCGGATTACGTTATTTAGGTAACTTTCTAGGAAAGCTCGCAGAACCACCGTTGAACGATGGTTTTGGTGGCCGACGCTGCATACGTTCTTCGCGGAATTAACGCTAGATTTACGGAGCACAAAAAGACTACAAAAAGACAGCTGTTTTATGTTAGTTTATAAAAGTAACGATAAGACGTCTGTTCTGATTTTGAACAAGCGTTGTTGTAACATTCGCCGTGATATATAAATTGAATAAATAACTGATAAATGTATCTTTATGACATGAATGATCGTAAATTAAAAAATTAGTGACCCGTTATTTTGACGGGTTCCGTAAATCTAGTGTTAAAGCGAAATGTTAATTTTTAAAGTAATATTTCGCGCGACAAGTTTCGTTGGTGTAATCTCGAAATAACAGTTGTCTAGTTTTTATACGCCTCGAACGAGAAGTATCACTCGTGAGAACTGAATTAAAAGAACATTTTCTTTATACAGAACTAAAAGTTATATTGTTCTAGAATTTTGGCGGCCGTAAAGAAAAATCTTTTAATTTAGTTCGCTATTCCAGGACCACGGAGTAAAAAATTACGACTAGAAAATTTGCAGTACACATTTTTGACACATTGCGCTATTGATTTATTAAAAAAAAAATGTTCTTTTTTGACCCGCTATACGAGAATCCACCCTTCGAGCGAACTAACGCTAGAATTAACGCTAGATTTACGGAGCACAAAAAGACTACGAAAAGACAGCTGTTTTATGTTAGTTTATAAAAGTAACGATACGACGTCTATTCTGATTTTGAACAAGCGTTATTGTAACGTTCGCCGTGACATATAAATTGAATAAATAACTCATAAATGTATCTTCGCGATATGAATGATCGTAAATTAAAAAATTAGTGACTCGTCATTTTGACGGGTTCCGTAAATCTAGCGCTAAATATCGCTCGACAAAAGCATCCGAGGAGCCTCGATATAATTTTTGGTAAATTCGAAGGATTGTCGCGAGAATCTCGAGTCGCCGTAGCATCGCATCTTCCGCTTGTTTCGATCGTAAACAGACGCGACAATAACGAATGTCTGTCACGTCTCGGAATGCATTAGAGCACGGAGATTCGTGCCCTGTCACGACTGATTGGACAACATTGTGCCAATGCAACCTCTCAGGTGACATTGTCCGAGGCTCCGGCCTCTCGTTCAGCGTAGCCGTGTATGTAAACGATTTACGAAAAAGGCGCGTTAACGTCGCGAGCAAGAAGCCAGCGATTTTAAATGGGACGGAAAACGATGCAGAATCGCGGAAAGTAATCGCGGCGACAACTGGCAACAGGTGGTGCGCCTGTTCTTGGTAAATAAGACGTTCGGTGGCGCGTTTCGCGAAATTAATTCCCAACACGACCCTCGCAGTAATCTCATTGCGGTCGACGAAACGTCATTCTTCGATTATGTTCTATTTCGAACTTTTTCATCTTGCGATTAACGGACGATCGAACGATACCGTTCACTTAACGACTCTGGTTCAACGAGGGAAAAAAAACTGTACAATTTTGTACTTAAAGGTCGGTTATTAGTCCGAGATATGAAAGAGATTATGTCTCCGAGAAGTTATCGCTAATGCATTTACCGCCGGGAAGTTATTAATTTACGTCGCAGGGAAACACGATCCACGTTTCGAACAGCCATCTATTTTCCAGCAAGCCAACAACAACATACTCTTATCTCACTTCTAACAATGATTTTATGATCCATCGCGACGACATACTATTACAAGCGTTAAGGTAACTTCTAAGAAAGCATATAAATGAGATATCAATTTTTTAAATAATATTTCACGCGAGAAGTATTATTGGAATAATCTCGAGATTATACGAAAATATATATATATTGAAAAATAACGGTTGCCTAGTTTTTATACGCTTCGAGTGAAATATGATTTTAGCGTAAAAAGGGAAACTGTCCGCTCGAGGGGTGGATTCTCGCGTAGCGGGTCAAAAAAGAACAATTTTTTTTTAATAAATCAATAGCGCAATGTGTCAAAAATGTGTACTGCAAATTTTCTAGTCGTAATTTTTTACTCCATGGTCCTGGAATAGCGAACTAAATTAAAAGATTTCTCTTTACGGCCGCCAAAATTCTAGAACAATATAACTTTTTTAAATGTTCTTTTAATTCAGTTCTCACGAGTGATACTTCTCGTTCGAGGCGTATAAAAACTAGACAACTGTTATTTCGAGATTACACCAACGAGGCTTGTCGCGCGAAATATTACTTTAAAAATTAACATTTCGCTTTAACACTAGATTTACGGAACCCGTCAAAATGGCGGGTCACTAATTTTTTAATTTACGATCATTCATGTCATAAAGATACATTTATCAGTTATTTATTCAATTTATATATCACGGCGAATGTTACAATAACGCTTGTTCAAAATCAGAATGAATGTCTTATCATTACTTTTATAAACTAACATAAAACAGCTGTCTTTTTGTGCTCCGTAAATCTAGCGTTAATTCTGCGAATATCACGGCGAATGTTACAATAACGCTTGTTCAAAGTCAGAATGAATGTCTTATTGTTACTTTTATAAACTAATATAAAACAGCTGTTTTTTTGTGCCCCGTAAATCTAGTGTTAAATCCCATGTTATGTTCTTTTCATTATCGAAACGAAACGCCAAACATATCGGGCGATTTCGATGGGAAAGCGCTCGCGCGAATCCGGTCGCACACGTGACGGACCCCCCCTGGGTAAACTATATTACAAATTATAATTGCCCGTGAATGTTGTCCGTCTCTGTTTAATTAAACGAATGCGCGCGCGGGTCTTCTGGGAAACGCTGTTACAACTGGTTCGTTGGATTGTGCAACGGTAAGATATCCATACTCGTCGGTCGATCCCGCGAATTTTTAGCTGGTCCTCGATGCGATTGACTCGCATCACTTGCGCTGATTTCGATCCTCGTTCGTCTCCGATTACAGCTGTCTTTGCTCGGAACTGTCGTCGAGGTTTCTGTCGGAATTAGAATATACAGTAAATATATTATTATTAATTTTCCTTCCTCTATTATTTTCCTTCAGATCGTACACAAAAATGGACAGTTTGGGAAGAGGAGATTTTTATAGTTACCGATTGTCAACAATTATAAAAACGGGGTGCGATAAATAATCGTATAAATTGTCCATTCTTTTACAAGCTTTAGGAAAGTTAAGGAGAATTTACTGTAATCGCCTGTCGCCACGAGTAAATTCAAATAATTGGCGACGGTAATAAATTGGAGAAACTTGTCCGATTTTTATTCCTGTAGATTTTCAATGTTAAGAAAATTTTCGTAGTCCGCTCGCAGTGTCATTGCAAAATAGACGAATCATCGAAAGAACTTCAAAAATACCGGGACACGTGAAATGCATCTATCCGATGCCCATTCGTTCGATTTCCCGAAGGACTGTCCCTTCTCTTCGCCCTTCTATCTTCCATTGATGATGGAAATCGTATCCTTGCACACGTGTTTCTGTACAGGGAATCGCGAAATAAGAAAATCACAGCGAGTCGAGTAACGTCGTACGGAAATATTGCTATTCTTGGTCGAATATTCAATTTTTGAAAGGACTAAGTCTTTTGACCAACAAGATATCGATGGTGTTCATTGCCCTTGTCGTATCATTTTCTTCACAGTTACGATGACCGGTTGTTTCACGATTATAATTATTTCTTAGAAACAGAAGAAAATTTATGTTCATTGTGTGCCTACGTTTCCTTGAATTCTTAAATATTGTGGTGAATAGAACAGAATTTTATTCCAATTTAAAAGAACGGAATGACATTTGTAATTAACGGGTTCTTACTAGAAAAACTCTGTTACGAGTTAGATTCGTTAAAGAACGACAAGAGATTAAAAAATATATGTATATAAATATATATAATATATATTAACTTATATATTTATATATATAATTATATTTCTATATATTTATTTATTAATGTATATAAACATATATATTTATTATTTTTCATTATTACTATTCCTATTATATAAAATATTTATTATTCCTTGCGTCTTAATATTATACAAGAAATAGTATATTTTTGATACTTTTTATTGCGAGAAGGCTGAATGAGACTTCGTCGTTCCTACTTTAAATGTATAAAAATGAAAAGCGACCGAACGTCACGTTACATTCGTGAAGCTTAATTCGATGAAATAAAAAGGGAATGGCTTGCAATTCGTGCCGCTGCCATTATAAATTGAAGACAATCCGCGGAAGAATTAATTGCTGGGCTACGCGTTCCTCATTCTGCTGATCGGATGGTCGTGATTAATTCAAGCATTTCGCCTGTTTATGGCTCGAGTGATTTTAATTACGACCACGCTGACTGATACCATCTCTCTGGCGAACGAAAAAGGTGCGTTTATTACCCTGCTCTGCAATCGATAATGTTCACGTGCGCTCCTATCGACGGTACCGTTGACCGACTTTCCGCACTATCACTTTTTGCTGCAGAGGACCTATCCCTCGTACGCAATTGTTTTTCTTTTTTTTTTTGATAAACCATTGCAGCAGCTAGAAAAAAAACGGACATTTATTTCTGCGTTAGGAGAAAAAGAATAAAAGTTGCACCATTACTTTTGCGGCGGCGTATACGATCGAATCCTGTTCGAATCGTTTGCAAACGCTGGCTGCGAAGGACCGCTTACAAAAACTGACGACAGCAATGATAACTCCCCGTCTAATTGCAGGTATAATTTGCCTGTGCTGGGTCGCCGGGACGCTGGTCGGTTTTCTGCCGCTGTTAGGCTGGAACACCGGCAAGAAATCGAACGAGAAATGCATCTTCACCGAGGTGATGGATTACGATTACCTAGTGTTCCTCTACTTCGCCACGATCATCTTCCCAGCGCTAATAATTGCAGCCTTCTACGCCCATATATACAGAGTGGTCGTAAAACAGGTGAGACGGTTGATCGTAAATGTACGCGTTGACGGTTCGTAAACATGACAACGAATTAAACGAAGAGGCGATACACGTTTGCGAGCCCCTCTTTACTTCCGCCAATGATTTTCTAGAATGAAATTCTTCTTTGCGACGATTTGTACGGTTCGATTCGCAATACAGTAAATTCTTCCCAACTTTCCTTCAGCTTGCAAACAAAAATGGACAATTTAGGAAGAGGAGATACGATTATTCGAGTTGCCGATTGACGATTATAAAAACGAATAATCCTATTAATAATATAATAATAATCCTATAATAATAATCCTGTTATGCAAGGTTCGAATAATCCTATCTCTCATCTTCCCAAATTGTCCATTTTTGTTTACAAGACGAAGGAAAATTAGGAAGAATTTACCGCACATCCTGCGCCTCATTTTTCTTGGTTATGTCACGTCGTCCTCTCTTCATCCGACGACTTTTCCAACTAAATCAACGACCCTGATAGCGCTCGCATTACTTACTGGAAACTTAGCGCTCGTGTTATTGATGACACGTATTAGTCAGACTTTCATGCTTCCACGGTGGAACGATCTGTGCAGGACGGTCCATGAAAGTTTCCTAAATGACCTATGCATCTGCGCACGATGAAAGCTAAGTGTGTTCTTAGAGCCACCATAATTGGCGGGAAGATAATCCTAAAAGATTCATGATAAGATCTAAGGAAACAATGTTCAAACAATACACACAAAACTCTATTCATTCGGATAATCTTCATTTTGTTAAATGAGATTGTTTGCAATCTGTTCGATGATAGAAAAATTTCTCTTCTCTAACTACTTCTTTGTTTATTTGCAAAACAGTGAGAAACTGCAGAATTTTTCGGATGACTTAATACACTAAAAATATGCGTAGTTTTGTGTTTTCGGAAACTTCAATCTTTGTTATCTGGGAAATTTAACGTGCACAGAATATTTCGAGGGTACAGAAATGTTCAGAGAACTCTTCAGCATCTATATCGTACAAAAAAGTTTATTTATTGTTTGAAATAACGGGTACAAATTATTCTTGCCGCTTCTATCGTAAGATGTTATGTTAAATATGGCACGATTCATCTGTTCCTGAAAATGTCGAAATAGCGCCACTGGACGTAGTGGCGAAACGCTCAAACTCGTAGACGAATTATCGACCGTGCAGTTTTTCGGGAGAACTATCACGCCATCTGTGAGAAATAGGCAGAAACCATTGCCAAATTTAATTTCGATAGAAACCACCAGGTGGCGCTACTACGCATTTCTAGTGGATAATCACTCGAAGGGTAAATTTGTCTAGCAGTTTCAGCATTTTGCCACTACGGTCAATGGCGCTATTTTTATATTTTAAGCAGCAAATAATTCGTGCCGTTTTTAATACAGTCTCTTATCGAGAAAACGGTAAGAATCATTTGTAGAAAGTTAATAACGTAATTTTTTAAATGTTTTTAACATATATGGATGTAGAAAATTCCGCTGAATATTTCTGTGTCCTTAAAATATTTTTTGGTCCACAATTTTTAAGATATCATATTATTTTTGTTCGTTTATTCTTTCTGATTTAGTTCGCGATTTTACCGCTATACAGGTCACCGAGAAATATTAATTATGGCACAATTGGAGCAAAAGATAATTAACCAAGGGCACAGAACTGTTCAGAAGAATCTGCTGTATCCATATCATGTGGAAAAAGCACACAAAAAAAATGCAAAACACAATCAATTAACATAATAACTTAGGAAACTTCAGGAAGCAATTAATTATGTTTTATAGCGTTATTATGTACGTTTTTTATGTAAAATCGATGCAGTAGATTCTTCTGAACAATCCTGTAACCTTGATCAATTCTTTAATGCCCTGATAATGCCACAATTAATGTTTTTCGGCGACCCTGCATAGCGTATATAGAGAAATTTAGTTCTGGCGTCTACCACTATGTGGTGATAGTGTTTGTGTGCACGTAACTGGGTCACTTTTTAAAAAGCCTTATATAGACATAGTTATGAAAATCTATGCTATAGGTCCTGATGTACGAAAATGCATGAATAATGAATAATCTTCTCAGATTTTTGTTCTTTAATCGATGGAAGTATTAAATATTGTAGACTGCGTGTGAAACAGTTAATTCACCTAAAAAAATAAACTTGTACAAGCTCTACAATTTTTACCAATAATTAACTTTAATTTTATAATACTCATCCGTTGCTTGTGACAATTTGTCACATCTCCGAGTGCTTCTGAAAAATTTCTCTTTTCCAATAAAAATAATTTACGAGAATCACGTATCGTTCCACTGTAACGATCTAACACCGAAATGCAGAAGAACTCGAAGAAACGAAGAACGGATGGGAGTTAACACTTAGCCAACCGAACGGGAAGATCTCCCCGTTTTAAATTCAGTCGATTGACGACCGAATGGATGATTAATGAAAAATTAAAAATGATCGCTTAATTTTATTAAGATTTGCAAGAGGTATGAATGCTGAAGAAGTAATCGATGTCATATAAGTTTGCTTCGTAATTTTTGTTTAATCGAATGAAATATTTTAATTTTATGAAAATTGTTGAGGTTTCCAGCGCGGTCGTGGAAGTGTTAACAAATTTTATTTCGATTTAATTTATTCTTTTTTTCGTTAAGAATTGCAGCCCGTTTGTTTGGTTGAATAATAATACGTGAACAGTTACAGCAAATAGTAACGATGAATCCTGGTCGTCGCATTGGGAACCAAACGACGACTGGTCCGATGCTGCGTCTCCTCGGCGCGGCTCGCAAACGCGAAGTCAAGGCCACGCAGAATCTCTCCCGCATCGTGATCTTTTTCATCATTTGCTGGTTTCCCCTGTACACGATCAACTGCGTGATGGCTTTCTGTCCCCGCTGCAAGGTGAACGACATTCTGATGCACTTCTGCATCATCCTGTCGCATTTGAACTCGGCCGGGAACCCTTTGCTGTACGCCTATCATCTGAAGGACTTTCGGGCGGCGCTGAAGAACTTCATGTGGAAGCTTCTTTTTCCTAACAGCGACGTGAAGTCCAGCGTGGTCAGCGTGATCCATGATCGAGGATCGTTAGTCGGTTCGCAGAGGCAATTGCAGAGGCAGGCTGGATTGTCTGCTAGGAATCAGCGATCCAGTTTGTTGCGCCAGGTCAGGTGTCATTTGCATTTTCAATCAATCGATACGTCCAATAATAATTAAAAACTGTACAAAATTAGTGTGCTCTAAATTATTTCGACTTCAGACAGCAGTGACGTTAAATTCGAGATGAATAAAATTCCTCTTTAACGATCCTGTCGCCTATCAGTACTCAACAGCTGCAAGTTTTCTGCAGTTCCGATAATGTTGCGATATTTTATCTGTGCTCCCACTGTTTATTGGAAATATACATTATCTTATCAGCGATCGGTAATAATGCGTCGTTTCCCATACAGGTGACCGACGTAAGATGCAAACCCACGGCTATGTCCAGGAACGCGTCGATTCGCGAAAAGGAGGTTATGTCGGAGGCGAACGATGGGTCGAGTTCGTCGCATAGCGATAAGCAGGAGGCGGACGGTTGTAGCAACGATAACGTCAGCCAAAACAGCAACGAGGATCGCCGAAGCGAGAGCGACAATTACGTGAACGATCGGATCGACTCGAGCTTGTCGAGGGCACCTTCTTGCGTGTCCTCGATGGAACTGCAGACCTACAAGCCTATGATGCCGTTACTTACGGCAGAAATTAATCGAGTAGAGGAAACACCGCCCGCGTCAATTTTTGTGATCGAGGTGGACGTGAATCACGTGGATTCTGTTCGCGAGATAACGGACGAAGGAACGATAGAGCGCAAGGACGAAGGCTGACAGTCTTCTTATCCTTGATCGTCAACGATAATCGTTGGCGATAGATCGTGCATGCCCGATATACATAGACAATTCGCATGTGATTGAAACAAGCGCAGAACGTATTTTCGATGTTAGCGTTAGTTCGACGTATGATATTCCGAGACCTGATGTTAATACTCATTGCAAATCCCGTACAAATTGTTAGGCATATTTTATTACACTACTACGATCTTGCATTAAGACTGCGAACATTTGACTGATCACGTTTTTTGAGAGAGAATTCTCCAGCATCGATATCGTACAAAAAAGTTTATTTATTGTTTGAAATAACGGGTACAAGTGATTCTTGCCGCTTCTATCATAAGATACTATGTTAAATACGGCACGATTCATCTGTTCCTGAAAATGTCGAAACAGCGCCACTGGACGTAGTGGCAAAACGCTCAAACTCGTAGAAGAATTATCGACCGTGCAGTTTTTCGGGAGAAATAGGCAGAAACCATTGCCAAATTTAATTCCGATAGAAACCGCCAGGTGGCGCTACTACGCATTTCTAGTGGATAATCACTCGAAGGGTAAATTTATCTAGCAGTATCAGCGTTTTGCCACTACGGTGAATGGCGCTATTTTTATATTTTAAACAGCAAATAATTCGTGCCGTTTTTAATAGTCTCTTATCGAGAAAACGGTAAGAATCATTTGTAGAAAGTTAATAACGTAATTTTTTAAATGTTTTTAACATATATGGATGTAGGAAATTCTGCTGGATATTTCTGTGTCCTTTAAATATTTTTTGGTCCACAATTTTTAAGATATCATATTATTTTTGTTCGTATATTCTTTCTGATTTAGTTCGCGATTTTACCGCTATACAGGTCACCGAGAAACATTAATTATAGCACAATTGGAGCAAAAGATAATTAACCAAGGGCACAGAACTGTTCAGGAGAATCTGCTGTATTCATATCGTGTGGAAAAAGACACACAAAAATAATGCAAAACACAATTAATTAACATAATAACTTAGGAAACTTTAGCAAGCAATTAATTATGTTTTGTAGCGTTATTATCTACGTTTTTTATATACAATCGATGCAGTAGATTCTCCTGAACAATCCTGTAACCTTGGTCAATTCTTTAATGCCCAATTCTTTAATCCTTTGACTGATCACGTTTTTTGAGATTATGTTTCTCCGCACTCCGTCGCTAATCTTGAATGCTATGAGTGTGCTGTGTCAAGCCGTAACGTTATAAGGACATTAACACGATTAGAGTAGCGAGAATAATTCATTCACTTTTTTACCGAGATCGAGTAATAATTATTTCGCGACTATGTTTTTAGTAAGGCGATTTGTTGTTTGTCGATCGTACCGTTGACAACTAGAAGATTGTTTAATAACATATCTGTAACATCATATCTGTAACATAACCAAAGGCCGTGATCTCTGATACGAATTACATTTGAACCTACGCATGAAGGAGATCGTTCGATGTTTTAAAGAAACTTCGACAAGCGAAAGCATAATTGCATTTTCAACAGTTTCAGCAAAAATTGACGTACATGGTTGTTCGTGTATTAATGTTCATTCCGTATACACTGTGTATCGAAAATGAAGCAAAATAAATGTCATAAAAATTGTCATCCATATTTCGGTGGGAATGTTGTTAACTGTTACTACCTAACGCGACGTTGCTTGAAAATATGTAGTTGCATTTTTAGGTTTAGGAGCATGTGGCTCGTTTCATTGCGAATTAATTCCATTGCAATAGCTTTGGACTTGTGTGTTCATTTCGAAACTCGTAAATACTGTAGCGGTTACTTTGCGCTTGCGTTTTGAACGCATTTGAAGTTAGCGTAGTTAGCAACAGGTAGCGTTTCAAACATGGCACGTCGTTCGTTTCCCGCCAAAAACATATAGTCGCGCATGGTCGCGCAGCTGCGACCGATGTGAGTGCAAGATGTTGAACTGTTCGGAGTAAGAATAATCTGGTTTAACAATTAATGGACGAATAGGGGCCGATAATTATGGATCCGAGTGAAGTAGAGTTTTTTGGTGAAAAGGAGTTGGTTTCGATAGTGCCGAATTTCAATTTCGACACGATTCATTTGATATCGGGATCGATAGGACCGTTTCGTGCTGGTCTACCTGTCAGAGTTCCCATCTGGTTGGCAGTGAATCTCAAACAGCAACAGAAGTGTCGAATTATTAATCAGGAATGGATGAACGCGGATATATTGAACGAGGCGAAAGAAGAGGAAAAATTATCGAAGTAAGTCGGAACGTTCTTGTTCCGTTCTGTCAGAAAAACAGTACTTCTTTGCATTTTAAATTTACATGTTCCTAGATTGTTTACCAAAATGCCTAGCAATCATTATATGGACGAGGCACAACTTTTATTGAGCCATGGTAGCGATGACATACCTGATTCTGATGTGATAAGGACAGCAATAAAGGTAATAAAGATATCAAACTTTTTTGTTGCCACCGTATTCATATTTTATGTTAAAATGTAATAATATGTTGTAGGATATATGGGATATGAGGATGTCCAAGCTACGCACATCCATAGATGCTTTTTTAAAAAGTGAGGGGTTGCATGCAAAATTGGATCATTTAACTGCTATGGAAATTAATAGTGTACGACCATTGCTACCACATGCTTTAGACCAAATGAATAGAATTCAAAGTGTAAGTATACTGATCAATTCATTGAATTAGGAATGAAGCTTGATTTCTCTGTACTATGTAATTTCATTTTTCTAGACTGGAAAAGCTCCTCAGTCACAAAACCCGGACAGCTCGCAAAGATCATGAAGCAGAGACTACTGTCTATCTATTTTAAAGTTGTAAATATATGTATGTAAATAACTAACGATATGTGTTTATTATTAGATTACATAATAAGACCTTATTAGTGGAAGTAATTAGTAGAATGAAAGAAAAGAAATTACTTTCATAATATATGTATAATATACGAACATGATATAATAGTTTTATTATTTCTTAATCTTAAATCATTACATACAGTCACTAGCATCTCAATCACAATTTCTCATTATCACTAACATGTAGTAAATGCGTATTTACATTAGTAAATCTGTCGTGTGGACAAATTGCTCGCTTGCTCCGTGTCTCTTCTTTTTTTCACAATATTTACATTCCCTAAGCTTATAGTACACAGTCCTTTAATAATCTTTGATTTGAATTCTTAAAAGTAGACCCTTTCGGTGAACAAAACACGTTGCTCTGTCGGTGAACTCTTAGAACATTGAAGATCACGGTTTCAAATGATTGAAACCGTTGGGAACAGTGACGCAACAGAAATATCGAGTTTATGGTACAATTAGGAGTTATAAGTCGGAATAATTAAAAATTTATACAAATCGTGAAAAGCGCGGTATGAACATTTATATGTAGTTCCCAATGAAAGATCTTGTCCATGGACATTACGGCGATACCTCCAAAATTGTACACGCTTTCGAGGCAGTGATGTACGTGTTTGAAGACTCGGGGATTGTATCGGTTCACGAACGAAGGTCTGTATCATCTTGTATCATCGACGCGCCGATGGTCTTCTCACCGATAGCGAATTCAAACAGGACATGATTGAGCGATCCGTACAAATCCAGAGATACCGCCGCACTATTGTCTCTAAAACTTTCAGAGATACCCTGAATAAATATTACTATGGTATACAACGTAAGTACCATGTGCCCTGTATGTAAAGTACTCCGCACTATCACACCAAGCACACGGCCGATGCAAAATAAATACAATAATCGTGAGACATTTACTGGACTGTCATTACGTGTAACATAAGAAATGCGCAACAACCGCATCGAACTATTTACGTGAAACGATATCAGTGTGTGCTACGTAGAACGATAGTAGTCGAGTTAGTGCTAAGGTAACGCGCTAACGAGTTATGCTTAAACGGCTACGATTTTGCTAGGATCGACTTTCACTCGGATGAACATAGTGTTGTCTTTGACGAAGTGCCGTTTTTTCACCATCTCGTGGGAAACGAATCGGGGAAAGCCGAAACCGAGAGAGTCAGGCTCGCGGCTGGGCCTTTGGAAGTTCTTCCATGTTGGATCGGGTATAAAACTTTCAACAATATTGCACGCCTTCTCCGCGACCACTGTCTGGTCGAATATCGTGAAAGATACACTGTGAGAGAATGGCCACCGCAACAGAGCATCGTACTCCCCGGGAAGGATCTTTATGTATATGGAAATGTGACTTCCCTCGCCGGTTCCATTTCCGTTTAAGAAAACCGATGCCTGGAAAATAAAAGTTTCGAGTTACGAGAGTTCCACTAGATTCTGTAAATTTGTGTAATTATGGGACTACAAAGAAGGTACTTGAAATATACACCCACATTGACCATAGCTGTTCAACTCATTTATATGAGTTGCAACACGGGACATAATCTTGCAACATGGGACAGCTTTTATGGCAATCAATGAGTGAATAGCAAGTTTCTTCTTTTGCGCGAACCATTGAAGATTAATTATTAGCTTAAACATACTTGGAGCTTGTAACCATATTGACTAGTGTAGAAAGGAGGGCTGACCAACTCCATGCCTTCTTTAGCCTTCGCCTCAGACATTTTGGCACTATAGTCTGTGATCTTCCATATTAGCGTGCCAGTGTAATTTAATGACAACTTGCTGATAGCCGATTTGAGGCTGGTTATTTGATGTTGCTGTTTCGTTACCACGCTGCACATGAGGCTCAGGTGCATCTTCGCTGACTCTTCCAAGTGTTTATCCAACGAGAACCTATTGCCCTGCAACAAAAAATAGAATTTGTTAAAAATCGCGTCTGCAACAATGAGAATATAAAATTTAAGTATACAAGCGATTCGTCAACGTACCTTGAAACGGCAGCCGGCATCCTTAAACGAACAGGACAGAAGATGGGTGGTGCAATGGTCTTTCAAGTGAACCTCCAAATCCTCCCTTGGTAACACTGCGGTTTCACAACGATGCGGACAGGCGACTGGGAAACGGCCACATTTAGCATGGTGGGCGCCAAGTGTGTCGAAAACAAACTCTTTATTGCAATAGCGACAGGCCACCAGTCTTTTCGCGCATTCACCCAACTTGTGCTGGCTGAGGTGCCTTCTCTGCACCTTCATGCCGCATTTGTTCTCACAGTAGAGGGGCTCGTAGCCACACGTGCCCGTGTGTTTCTGCAAGACAAGAAAAATCAACGTTAAAGCAAAATTAGAATTTAGTAATTCAACTAGTATTTCATCGAAGAAACAGATCTATTTCATTCAATAAAATTTACAGACACAATCCATTGCTCGCTGTAGCAATTATAGAAGCAACCTTCCTCCATCTTGTAAAATAAATAATAATCCAACATTGGCAAGTTTTAAACCGTAAAATTATGAAGTAACATACGTCCTTCTAGAAAGCCTCCTTTCTAGGAAATCGATAAGAAGCTACTCTATCGATCAAATTCGTTTGATTATCATGAAACTGAAGATTGACGGTAAAATTTTTTTCACGAACACACGGCGGAATCAAAGAGAGGTGCGGCAACGGCCAACGGTTAAAGTAGTCTGATGTCATCGAGTAGTCGCTCTCGAGTGCCACCAACAATATTATGATTGGCTGCAAGACGTTCGTCTTCGAAAGTGACTTTTCAAGAAAACTTTCGGACTCAGACTTTTCAACGTTCGTCCGCGACTATTTCTCGTCCCGTTGTCGACCAGCGTTAGGAAGACTCTGGTGCGGTTTCGACACAGAATTTGACAAGACATTCGCAGAATAGGAGGTCAAGGACTCCGCGAGTCCCCCTGCTTCGCATAGTCTACGGTTCCCCCCATGTCAAAAAATGTGTACGAATCGCTGCAACCACCGACCCCGGGTATGCAAAAGCTATTCGAGAAATTTCCTTTCCTCGTTGCTTCCCTTTGTTTCTGTTCCCGGTTCTTCTGTACGGTTAACGGCTGGCACTCAATCGTGGTTCTCTAATTAATGCGGGAGCAGCAGTTACCTCGAGCGTGTGACCGGTGAATTCTTTGGCACAGAAGTCGCAGCGTGCTCGTCGCTGGGCGCAAGTGTACTTCAAATGGTCCTCCATGAGTACACGCGGGATCATTGCGCCGCACTTGTTGCTGCACGGCACCGCATCGTGTTTGCAGGTATTTAGGTGAGCCTGGACAGAGTAATGCGAATTTTTAGTACATCGTCGACGGCTATACTTTCCACAGGTTTAACACCTCGACTGCCGTGTCGCGTCGGGTAGTTGACGTGGCATTCGACGTGTTAACGAATGCTCGACTATGTATGTATAACGACGAGATTCGATGACCTTGTGAGAGGTCCTTGCTACCTCCACCCACAGACTTTCGCGACGCGTTAAGAGGATATCGTTCGGATTAAAAGTGAACGAAGTAACCAATTCTGATTTTTTTTTAGAAAAAGGAAACAGCAGAAGATAAATATTTTCAATTCGAACACAATTGAAATACACGATTTACGGCGTTCAGCGGATGTTCAGCATTAAATAGCGACTCTCAAGCTGTTCCTCCGACTGACCCGAGCGTCGCGCAATTAATTACCAGCGGCATTCTTTCCCTGTGGGAAGGAGGATATAAGGAAAATCGGATTCGCGGGACTCACCTTCAACTTTCTAAGTTCGTCCGACCACTTGCACCCGTCCTTGTGATGGATGCAGTATACAATGGAGCCCATTATTGCCTTTTCAGCTTCCAAGTCCTGGAAATTCTGTAACACACAAAGCGGGCAAGATGATTATCGCGCGCTGATTTTCCCAGACGAAAAACGACGCGGAACGCGCGGCGCCGTTTATCGCGATCCCCGGCGATCTATCAATAATTTATGCCGTGTTACGGTAACTAGGTATGGGACTCTGCGAGCGGCTCGATACCATCGACACATTTGGGTTGCGTGTGCAATCGGTGCCCCATTGTAACCGGACAAACAGCTCGTGATATATCAGTTCCATTATGCCCGACATCTGGTCGATTATAATTAAGCGTGCTTATTAGCACGCGACTGAAAGAAAGACGATACCGTGCGGGACGTGTTTCAAAAGTATTTTAGCGATACCAACGACGCGTATGGTCGATAATTATTGTATATAATATAAATTATATAATATGTACGGGTGATATATAATATATAATGATGATATATATTATATATATATATATATATATATTATTATATTATAATATCATTACATATTATATATAACAATAATATATATAAATATTATGTAATATATATATATATATATATAATATAATATATAATATATATAATAATAATAATAATATAATGATAATATATAATATATATATATAAATGATACATAATATATACGGATGACATAACTTATTAGCGTATCAGAGGTATCAATAGACCAATATAAAGATAATAACAGAAAAATACCATAAAAAAATACATAAATCGATAAAGACGAATGCAGTATAATAAATTTTTCGTTCGATCAGAAATCCGTGTAAAATCACAAAGCCGATCATCTTGGCCAGGTTTAGTGTTAACGGCTGTATCAGTGAATTAGCCTGAGGTACCGCCGGGAACACCCGTAAATGGAAAACGTGACCGGGTTTGCGACCGAGATCCGAGAAAACGTTTCAAGGAGCCCGAAGAATTATTACCGTCGATCGCGACGATTCGTTTCCCCGGTGTCTCCGAGTGGAACTAGACCTTCTCGAACGTGGGTAGCGATTAATTGGGTAACAGGTAGTCGTTACCGGTCGGCTATGCCCGCCGCGACATAGCTCCGTGCCGGACTCATGTCCAATAAACAACTCGTTTGGCATTCCAAGGCACCGTAAAATATGGTAATTCATTTTCTCCGATGCGCGTCCAGTACCGGTTGCTATGCCCCGATGACTCTTGTCGGTTGACCCATTCGCCACCCTTGTCTAGCGGCAAGAAATATTTGTACCTCGCCGATAGAGCTACGCGGCTACGATTCGAACCGGTTGAGGCGTGTGCCACCCAGATAGACGAGTTTAAGAATTGTACACCGCCGTCGTCCACGGACCCGCATGGGGTGGCTTTTCGTACGGAAATACTTCCCTCTCCCGAGGACGATAGAATTTCATGACCTTTCTTTTTTTCGTTTTAAATTTCTACAAGGGATTCTTCTTCCTCGATATATATATAGAAAAAAAATAGAAGGCTAAATTTATATATATATACTTATATAAATTTAGACTTCTATTTTTGTAAGAGCTGCGGGAATATTTCGCCCTTGCGTGAACTTTAATTCTTTCAGTGTTCATTGAAATAAAGAAATATGAAGAAATATCTATATTTTATATTATTTTTATGATTTTGTATTATGCGAGTGCCAATCAGATCATAATACTTGTAGTTACTACGTTAAATTTATATTATAAATCGTAGAAGGATCGTGGTAGATCAAAAATTTTTCGTAAATGCTAGAAAGTGTTAATAATATCAGAATTATCGTATTAACAAGATTTATGGAGACATTGTTCAATTTTTATTGCAACATGCAATTCTTGACACCGATAAATAACTTTCATTGTTATCTAAGCTTTATCGAACGCGTGTAACAAGCTTTAAAGAAAAATATAGAAATTGGACAATTGAGCCGTTTATTTTGAAAGTGGCATATAAGCCACTTTGTTTTTAAGTCGATATATTTAAGGGTTTGCGTTTTAACACGTTTAAAAATATGGATGCTAACTTTCGAGAAGATTTACTTGTACTCGTTACCTCAGGATACTGATATCTTTCTCAGTATAAATAATTTCGTATAAACATTAAAAAATCGCCACTTTTCACTACGGTAAAGTGACTTACGCCACTTTCAAAATAAACGGCTCAATTATGTCGTTGATCGAACGCGAACTGGAAGAATCTCGTGCTACGCGCCGTCGTCAACATTTTTTGGGAGAATGCCGAGGTCTCCCGTGCGACCTTGCGGCAACCAATTCTGGGTCGAAAACGACCCGCTACGCGAATCTCGGGACAATGGACTTTCCATTGGATAGAAATATGTATCGCGTTAGCGAGGCTCGACGGTTGCCGGAAAAATCGCGATGTTAATGCTCGGATATTATGCAACCGATTACAATGTCCCGAATTACATATTCCGTTTCCACGTTAGACAGGCTTCCGGAGAAAGTTCGGCTGGCGTGAACTAGACCTAGTGAACTTTATCAGTCGGCCGGCGAACATCGCGGCGCCTCTATCTACACGCTTCCAACGTGATCGATACGCGTTCACGTGTTTCTTTTTTTTTTCGTGGAGGCGCCAATTATCGAATCGTTGGGCAATTCGTATCAACCTGGCTGGGAAAGATAGGGAAAAGACAGGCGGATGGGGGCGTGGCGGCCTCCAATAAATCTAAATACCTCCCCCCGGATGGATGACTTTCCCTCGGAGAAGGAGACGCGGCGCGTAGAGCCGTCCCCCGGAGGTTGCATTCCGATCCTTTTAGAATTTTCATGCCGCCTGTGCTTGTTCCAGGAAGAATGCGCGACGACCGCGGCGAGTCGTGACGGTTTTCGGAAATAGCGAGTTCAATAATAACCCTGATGCAGGAGGCGCCCCGTACCGAGAAACGGGCCACGCGGGAGGCGAAAACGGGAATATATTTAACGCGCCGCTCCGCGCCGTGCTCCGAAATCATTATTACCCCCAATAATACTTTTGATGGACTGTTAACATGCTGCGCTCCAAATAGCGCGAAGATGCAGAGGTTCCTCTTTTTTCTTTTTTTTTTTTCGAAAAAGTTGGCCGCAATAACTTCGGAAGATTTGTACGAAAATCGGCGCTCTTGTGGATCTTCGAAAATGGAACATCCTGGCACTGTTGACACGAGCATTCTTTTTAACGTACCTTTTTGCTAATGCCAATTAATATTCCGATATTCGGCTACAAACATATTAATACATATAATCATATTATTATTATTATTATATATATATAATATAATATTATTATATCTATATAATCATATTATTATTATTATTATATCTATATAATCATATTATTCACATTTATATTAGAATATAAATTTTATATATTTTATATATAATGATAATATATGATTATATATAATAATATAAATTATAAATTTTATATATTTTATATATATATATATATATATTTTAATTTTGACGTCTCTTCAATAGGCTTTTCAATGATCGAACTGCGTCCAAGAGAAGCTTCATATCTTCCTTTTGACCTCGAAATAAACGAAATCCCCCTCCCCAAAAAATTGCATGATATTAATTTAAATAATTTGAAGTATTATAGATGGGACAGTTATCGAATAATTTACTAAAAAAAAATTCTGAACTGTCGATCTTCGATTTTGAAAGAATAATTAGAAAAGTGTCGAAAGAACGGAATAACATTCATACCACTCCATCATCAGTCAGCCTCGTCAAAGCGCGTTTAAAGGTTAATCGAATTTCCCGGAGGTGGGCAATAATAGTGCCATCTTCACTTCGATATTCAGCCTGAAAGCGAATATCGTTCTCCTTTCTCAGATTTTTCCATTTGCGACGATGCTTGACGACGTGCTCGGTTTCTCTGTCCGTCCGTAATTGTTCTCGAACAGGATGCAACGCGGCAATTGCATCGAGTCCTTATTACTATCTAGTATATTATAGTATAGTATATTATATATAATATACTATATAATTATAATAATATATATAATACTATATAATTATAAATATAATAAATATAAATATAATATATTTATTATATGCTATATATACTATAGTATATTATTATATACTATTAATACTAATTATAATTTTAATTACTACTATTAATTTCTGTTATTAATACTAGTATATATACTATAATATTATATACTATGTATACTATAGTATATTATTATATACTATTATATACTATAATATAGTATAATATATTATATTTATAATTGGCCCCGAGGAGACACAGTTGGCGAAACAGAGAACCGTAAAATGATTCGCGGCGCACTGTTAAAATCGCGATTAAAAACGCGATAAACGTAGGACGAATACACGGCAATTATATCGCGTGCGGCGTGTAAACTGGCCGTTCTAATACAATTTATGCAAGAACGGGTCCACGGCGCCGACGAGGAAACGCATCTCGCGGCTTTTTGCCGAAACGTTCGTTCGGATAATTGCCGAAGGGAGAGGAAGGAGGCTCGACGACTGGTTAGCCACGACAAGGAAATCGTCGTGTTCCGAACGCTCTCCGAGAGGATCCAATAAAATTTAAATGGCTGTAACTAGCAGATCATCAAAGCCGACGCCACGATCAACGCCGTACGGACTTGCCGTCCATTTCACCGAGATACGACTCGGCAATCACGCGGAACTGTGTTCTATAATCAGCGAGTTCTTTCCCTCAGAAATGATTATGTTGTTTCGTGGAAACGGATCGGGGCACGATCGATCCAAGCACGGAGGAACGGGAAACACCCGTGGCCGCGCCGCGTCGCGCCGGTCGCGCGTCCAGAGAGAGACCGGCGTCCGCTTTCGTGGCAGATATTTCCGCACGGGTACACCCGGTATACACGGGGGACCGTCTGGAGGCGCGTTGCGACTTGAAACCTGCACGACCGGCAAGGTCGAGGAACCTAACGCAACCCAGCCGGTGCCGGCGAGATATAAACACCGCCGGGAATGGAAGAGACAGACCTACCTCTTCAGTTTCGAGATTGCGAGGATGGAATCGAGAAGAAAAAGCAACGGACGCCGGCAAATAAAACGATTCCGTCGCCGAAGAAAAAATACACTTGCACTGGTCGCGATCGGCTCTCGATCCCTCCCCCCTCCCTTCGGTCCCGGTTCCTCCCGGATGCGCTAAATCGCTCGTTTCGATCGACATTTTTTTCCTGCCAAAATGGAGCCCGCGTCTCGCTTCATCCTTTCTCGCTTCGCGCGTTCGATTAACCGATTTTGGTTCGCTCGATATGAACTCTCACGTCAAATTAAAAGGGAATAATAACTTTTTCGAAATCGGACCGAAAGGGTTGAATTTTTTGAAGATGACAGAACGGTCAGTTCGCTGTACGATGCGTATACAAATTAGAATTGGTCGAAATAACGAGCATGATAAAGAAATCGCGGGTTTTCAACACTTTTGATCGTGTGAAAATTAAATAGTTCACGCGGTGTGATAAATAATTGCATCGATCAGGGTGAAAACTATGATTAAAAAAAACACATTGAAGGAGGAAACTATAAGCTAATGTAAATTAACGTAAAGCACAGTTTTATGACGATTTTGATCAAGGGCGGAACGTGCTCTTTGCGAACTATAAAAGACTTCGATCATTCTTTTTGCATAAATCTTTTAAATTAAACTGAATATTGATTTGGTAAGAAAGCACAGCTTTACAGAAATTTCGCGGAGCGTTCAACACAGATCTTTGCCAAGTGTGTGATTTCACATGTTATGCCATGTACGCGGCTTTCAAAATGGACGATCTAAGGCGCCGACAAGAAAACGCGAACGGTCTCATGGGAACGGGACAGGAAACGATTATTATTCTCCAAGGACAAGATTATTTCCTGTTGCTTTCGCGAAGGCCTGGATTGTCGGAGAGGTTCACCGTTTCAGTTTCATTTCGACATTGAAAATCGCAAATGAGTTTTTAGCTCGCGGCGGCTCGTTCCCAGCTGTTATTGTTCCGCGCATTGTTCGCCGCCCAAGTATACATAATATCCAGCGGCGTGCTCGCGCGAGGCGTTGTTTTTCTAATTCAACGGTGAACATCGCGGATTACGTTTAATGAGGATAAATAACGATTCCGTTACGCGTGACCATAAATTCGCGTGGCAAGTGTAAGCAGGTTTGAAACGGGCGCCGGAACAATTGTACGGACGACAGGGCCACGAATTAATTAAAACAAAGAGCGTCCAATTAAGCAGTCGCCGGGGCAACGATCCCGTTTTGCGCAAGTTCCGTAATACCATCGAAACGAGAACCGTGTGCCCTCTACGGCTATCCTTCTCTTGCTCTCTCTCTCGCGCGCAGCACCGCGATCGCGCTGTACAAACAACGGAAAATCGTATTACTGAAAGCGTCGTTACGTAAGTTCGAAAGTCTGGCGAAACGAGAAAGATTGGGTCAATAGTTTCGAGACGTTTTGTGGGTCGCGCGAAAACACCCCCAATCTTTCCTAACGCTGAAAATCTGAATTTTATAATTTCTGAAATTTTTGAATTCGAACGATCGCGAGAGATCGAAATCGGTTCGTACGTTTCGCTTGAAATTGTTCGGAAGCTTAACAATTCAAGTACAGTAATTTCTTTGTCCTTGATTCGTGCTCAGATTGTACAGAAAACGAGTAATCGCATCTCCTCTTCCCAAATTGTCTATTTTCAGGCACAATCTGCGCGCCAATTAGGGAGAATTTACTGTACTACTTCGCGCAGAATCGAAATTGTCCGAATAAATTGCAAGTAACGGTGATGAAATAAAAGTGTACGTCTTCATTCGATGATCTCGATACATCGAGGAGAATGTAATAATACAGTAAATTCTCCTTAATTGACTCTCAGCTTGTACACAAAAATTACCGCTTGTCAATAACTATAAAAACGAGCGTAAAACTCGAGTAATTTATTTCCAAGCTGAGCCGAATTAACAATTGGCCGAAATAACGAGCATGATAATAAAATTATATAATTATATCATAAATTATTAAATTATATTATTATATTATATTATAATTGTGATAAATAATTGCATCGATTGGGGTGAAAAGTAAAAAAAAAATACTGAAGAAGGAAGCTAAAAGCTAATGTAGAACTAATATAAAGCACAATTTCGCAACCACTTTGATCAAGAGCGGAACATGATTTGCGAACTAAAAGATTTCGATCACGAGCGTCAATTAGAGAGAATTTACTATATCCTGAAAGTATTCGCCCGGTCGTGCTTGTCATAAATGCATAAAATCCGCGTCCTAACTATGAGTAATTCCCAAGAAATCGATGAAGATGCTGATAAAGCTCTAAAGCTGTACTCTGCACTTCGTTCCCGAAGATCGCTCCTCGGCACCGAGCACCTCGGCATTAAACAATTTGAACAACAATACAGGCAGATAACAGACTTAATCCTTGAACGCGCTTCGGTCTGTTTGAAGAGCCGAGATACTGCTCGTTAGATTCTCAGAGTGATAAAACAGAACGGTATAATAATAGCTCGAAAACCCAGTACGGGCTCGTGTACACAGTCGAAGTTCGGAGAAACAGCTCTTCGTATTTCCATCTTCGAGAGAATTTCGGTTTGCTCCACCAAGAGGCCTAATTTTCGGCTATCGAAGTCGCATAGCGCAGCGTCGAAGTTGTGTCGCGCACTTGGACTTCGGGTAACCGGGTTACTCGAAAACCTGGTCCACGCTCGGAGACGGACTTTTATTGGGTCTGATTGGCCGCGTAGCAACGGTTCGAGCTGCGTAAGGGGCCTTATGGGTTCAATGAATAGCTCCGAGTGTCGGTGCACGCCGTGTCCTCCGTTCCTGGTGGAAACTGTGTCCGAGGACCACCGAATTAGAATACCGGCACGGAGGCACCGCGAGAGCCTGACATCACACACGTTGGCCTCTTCGGGACGCTGTTACAGCGGTTACAAGCCGTCGTGACGTCACGGCGAAATAACGGACACGATCTTCGCGTACGTTCCACTTATTCTCTGAGGACGAATATGACGGGGCCCGCGCCGTGCTACAGTGTCACTTGGAATTTCTCTGATCTAGGCGACCGCGAGAGACCTCCATAGAGGATCGGACAGCAGGTACTCGAAATCCGGAGCAACTGAACAATTCTCTGCGGTATAGGCTGTTCCACTCGAAACGGACCACTTATTGATCTTCTTTCAGCCGAGTTCTAAAGTTTTCAACGCCGAGGCCGCCGAGACCCGAATGCATCTAACGTTTGTTATTTTATAACTTTGAAATAAAAAAAGAAATTGATTCTTCCGTTACCAAGAGCAGGAATGAAAGTTGATGAAGATACACTTGGAATAAAAACTGTCTCGCGTTCTCTCAGGAAAATTATTAACGCCGAAGAAAGGAAAGAAAAAATCGTAGCGCAAGGGATGAAGGGTTCCTTTGCTTGCGAAATGTTTTTGTAAGCTTTCTTACGAATAAACAGCGAATTTTATGCATTTATGGGAAAAATTAGCAGTCAAAATACCGAACGATGAAACGAATTGAAGAATTTTGAAACACTGTCAAGATTATTTACAATTTATTATTAACAAATAGAATAGATTTTTATAGTTTTCCCGGTTCCTGCGATCGAAGGCAATTTTTATTCTGCGTAAAGATGCGCCTGTCTAGTTACGAAATATTCGAACGTTGCTAATTGTAACTGTAAAATGAAAGATACCGTCGTTCCGGGGTTAAGGGTAAACGAAACGGCGACCCCGCGCGGCGTTACTAAGTGGAGTGGCAGCGGTCACCGGTGACCTTAGCAAGTCAAGGTGTCAAAATGTACCCGGCAGTATTTTAATGAAACGGAAAGCAGTCTGACGACAGAATCCGGTATTCGAAAAATTCCTCGGCGACATTAGCGATGCACGAACGAGACGGTTACACGCTCGAATCTCCAACGGACGAATTTTTTCGTCGGCGTTCGAATCGGGCGCGACCTTGACAAGTCGATGACCAAAGAATTACCATACCGTATCTCGAAGCGTTGCGCTCGGTGAACCGTTTCTCGATCGACGTCCGAAATATTTCGAACGAGACGTGGACCTGACTCGGACACAATTTTTCTTATCCTCCTACAACGCGTCAAATTCGTTACGAATATTTCGAACGTAATCGACTATTTTGCGATTCCTTCAAATCCAAGTAAAATTCTACTCTTTTATTGCCAATATTTAAACACTTTGGCTGCCGCAACAACAGCCTCAGAAATTAAATAACATTATAGTATTTCATTTAATCAAATTACAATTTTACTGATAGGCTGTAAACATGAATTACTTTCTCCCATTAACAATAAATGTAGATATTAATTTATATGGAACAAATTATTTCTTTATATAATTTTATTTATATAAAATAATATATATTTTTCATATTTATAATGATATTTATTTACGATAATTTATCAATAATAATATTTATTATTTTTTGTATATTATTATTTTTAATATAATTTTACCTGCATACAATAAATATGATTGGTTTTTATCGTCTAGGAATTTATTAGTGGCAAAGAAGTGCCGATCAACGGAGCTGTGAAAGAAATCCTAATGGACGGATTAAACAGCTCCCTGGGTTCTTCTTTTTGCGATTTCTTTCGATTTTGGAAACTTCTTCCGTGGCAGCCATATTGATTGTTCCAGAAAGACAGGACTTGGATCGCGTGCGAACGGAAAATTTCCTGTTGGCTGCACGTGCGTACCTGCACGGCGAACAGGAAGACTTCGAACCCCATAAATTGCCGGTCGTGGGACGCCATTGAGCGATTTCCGAGTAATCCCTCCGCGACCCGTGGATTTCACATGAGATCGCAATTCTTTTTTTTTCGAATTTCAGCGGAACCGCGTTCGGAAACCGCGGAAAGAATGCAACGGCGATGCCTCGCGTCGTTATAATCAATTAGAAAAATTGTAGAATTTTATGATCTCTTATGAAACAACTCATGAACAGATCTCGCTTCGAACCATTCAAAAATCGTGTCGGAAACTGTACAGTTAAATTTGAGGAATTTTCTCTATAAATTTGTTACTTGGAACAATTATTGCGATACAAATCGAGAAAAGATATATATTATCGTTACATGTATAAAGAAATATAAAATAGCTGCTCTTAATGCTCCGTAAACCGAGTCTCAAGCTTATTAATAAAATATAAATAACCCAAGCGTCGATCCCTTGCCGTACTGTTTTCTCTACGATTTGCAATGACTTTGAACTGTTTCGACTGCACTAATTTCTTAAAAAGAAAGCTTACATTTACCGTGCCGCCTGCACTCGCTCGAAAGCGTAACTATTTACGACAGATGGTCGGAATTGTATACCGACTCGATAGAACGAAATAACATTCATCCTCGACAGGTTATTACTAGAAATCTCCATCGCGAGCGCGATTCGTCAAACTGCGTCCGAGCTGTTAATAAACCGAACATCCGAGAAAGTTCGATTTATCTGAAGGGGTAAAGTCTGCTCTGCGAACGCGGCAATAAGAGAAGAACGACAACCGTGTTGTGTATCGCGAAGATTAAGGGGCAGGGGGGAGGAGGAGGAAGGAAACTGCCGAACGGCGATCGCGATCGAGAAGAGTTATTTATTCGTCGAAGTTCATCTCCGCGGTGACCATTCTCCCAAAGCCACTGCGTCATGTTCCGGCGGGGGGAAAAAAAACTCGTTCCAATCGCTGACTTCCCTTGTCGAGCAGTATTTTCGTCGGCGCTTCTTCGCCGAGTTGTAACGACACGCTGCAACACGTTCCGAACCGACCGAGGAAACCTCGTACGCGATACGTTTCCAAGTAAAAACCGCGCCGATAGCCTTTTATCGGTGGTGCACGCCTTCGGTCCTATCTTATCTACGAACATCAAAAGATGCCCGCGCGACGACGGACGGCCCTTCTATAATTGTACGAAGGGCGCGGGGGGAGACGGGGGGGACACGCGCTCCTTAATTGTTGTCCTACGCGTTAATCCCCCGGCACGGGGAGAAACGAACGGGAACGGTTTCTCTCGTTAACGCGACCGGAACAACAATATCGGGGACTGCTCCAATCTCGTTGCGTAAACAAACCCGATGCGATAACTGTTAGGCTACTAATGTAACGTCTATTATCGCCGATCTAAAACCGGACCACGCTATTAGCAATATTTACAGATATACCGCGGTTGCAACTACGTGACTTCGCCCTAATCCTTAGAGCAAACAAACGGTCTAATCTTGAACCTTTAGGACCGGCGTTATCGAATCCGGTAGCCAGATGGACGGTTTCGGGTTGCGCGTAAAAAAGAACTGGCCTGGTCGCCAGCCGAACGGAACCGAGCCAGCAGTTTTACGGAAGCGCGGGGGTCGTTAAGGGATCGTTAAAAAGAGGGCTGGAAAAAAGTGAAGATTCACCGTCTAGAATTTCTCCGGATTTTCGTCGGCGATTTTCGTTCGTAAATCAGCAGCGTATCTCAAGCGATACGATCTAAAAAGAGATGATTAGGTTTAATAGATTTAATATTGCAGGATCGTGACAAAGTTGTTAGTACATATTTTTGGCGTAACACCTGCGAAAGTCCTTCGAAAGCTTTGAACAAATTATAATTATAAAATTAAAGACTTTTATTCAATGAAATTAAAATCGCAACGCTGAGGAATGTGACATGAATTACTTTTTTAACATTCTTACCTCTTGAGAATCTTAATAAAATTAAGAAATTATAGTGGATTAGGGTAAAAATTAATTATTTGAAATTAAATTTTAAATAATTCTATCGCTCACACGTGGGCGAAGCGGCAGTCAAATGGTTAATAATGTAATTACGATATACTTTTTTAATGGTGCAATTATGATATATCACTATTATAGGTAGGATACATTTTGTCGATAATATAATTACGATACATTTTTTTTTAAAGAACTGTGCGCTCTGTAGCGATTTTAGTAATTGAAATTTTGGCGAAGTCACGTGTACGTGACGACGGACGTCAAAGCGTTAAGCAATGCAGTAAATTCTCCCTAATTGACGCTGAGCTTGTACACAAAAGATACTAACTGTCAACAACCATAAAAACGAGTCGCAACGCTTTAATAATCGCGTCTCCTCTTCCCAAATTGTTTTTCCAATTGTTTTCCAAGTTGACCGTCGATTAGGGAGAATTCACTGTACAATCCAAGAACTATTATTCGAGATGAAATAAGTCACGGACCCCTGTCTCAATGGAAAGTCCGACGAGTTTTCGAAGAGGAATGGTTAACGTTGATTCGCAAAATGTTCCGCGAAGGTAACAGCAACCGCAAGTCGGCGCGCGGGTGATTGCAGTTGTTTGCCGAGCGGAGCTCGACGCAATTCCTATCGCGATTACACACTGTTATGCACCACCTATTTCTGAAGGCAAGCAGAACGAGAAGTTCATTACGGCGGAATGCGGAGGGAGGGTTGAGAGGGGGGACAATGCGCGGAGGAACAACAAACACCGCAGAACTTCCGGCCGCGACGAAGAGGTGGTGGCCTCCGTGGGAAGGGGAACGGGCCGGGCCCACTTTTTAAATTAACACGCGGTAATTACTGCGGGCTGCTGCTCGTAAGAATTCGCGTTATCTCGCATTCCTCGGCCGGGGTCAGATGCGACTAACACCCGTCGCTTAATAACAACCGACTGAAAAGTAGCGGCTCTTCAGTCACCGTACGCCGATTCGGCGATGCTTCCGAGAGGACAGTCGATCGGTTTCTAAGAGACCCGAGAACGTTCTTCTTGTTTCAGCTAGTTGGTTATGGTGATCACAACTGGGTCGCACATTTAACTATTAAGAATGTCGTTTAACTACTTCTGGTCCGTTTTTTCTCTTTTTTTAAAGAAAGATAGTGGAGCACTTAATTTTTATATTAGAGGTCTGAAGTAACAAACCGCCTTCTTTCGAAAAAGGAACAGTTCACGACGATCGATGTAAAATATGTTTGGAGAAACTGATGTTATGTAAATAATGGTACCAAACTGTGGTCAAAAGTGGATATTTGTCAGGGTGGTTCACTACCAAATAATTATAGATTATCTCTAACTCCCTAGAAATTAATTTTCCGTTAATCCCTACAGATTTTTTATTCTTAATAAACTCTTACAAAAGGAAACAAATTGATATTTATTGCGAGGATGCATTAATTGTAACGATCAAGCATCGACCACAGACAAATTAGATAGAAAAAAAATTGAAAACAGATGAAAAATGTCTGCGCGTAGTAGCTCATTTTCGAAATCTCGGTCACGAGTCCGATGTTATAGCGAAAGGGGTTAGTATCTGTGTTAAAATATCAAAAGCAAAGCAGAGGTCCAGCCATGTTTCTTCCAACAACAAAGAAGGCCTCGGTGATAGCGTTCGTTCGAGGCGCGCAAGACCGCCGAGCATAATTATTTATTACGGTCGAGCCGAATCGACGGATTTGAATAACGCGATACGCGACTCGAGGAACAAAAGTAACACGAGTTTTCCCGTTGAACGCAATCGGACCGGCGACTAAACAGGGAACGCGCCGGTGGTTCGCGATTCGCTTTTCATTTTGAGCGCGGCCCACTTTCTCACCGTCGGCGGCGCCCAACGATGCAACGCGGGCTCCTCGGGATGCGTTTAAAAGATGATGGAAATACCGGCGAAGAAAGTTTCCCAAGCCAAGTTTTTCTCTCTCTCTTTCTCCCTAAAAGTGCATGCTCGAATGCGACGCGAAAGAAGTTAACCGGAACGGGTTGAGAACCATCACGCCGGAGACCAGATAACTGAAACCTATGTGACACAACGGTCCTCTGGAGTGTGCGTGCCATTTCCTCGAGATTATGCACCGGCGACACTTCCTGCGACGATTTCCTACAACAAACGTCATTCCCCGATTTCGCGGAACTTCGCTTGATTAAGCTCGATGGTATGTCAACGGCCTCGCACGAATTGGGGGGAGGGAAAAGCTTCGAAACGCCGAGGACAGACGTGACACGACGACTCCATTAGTAACGTCATAATTAAATTTTCTTCGCGTGCCTTTAAGCGCGCCTTGATGGGGGACACATCTTATCTACCGGTGATTACTTTACGATTCCAGAAAGTCCGCGACTTGCAGCTAAGAACTTCTTAATCAATCGTTTTATGGCTCAAACTATTCTAAATCGTACAACTGCAACTTATTAGCAATAACATTACCTAATCATTTCGTACGACATTTTTGTGTAGAAAAAGATTGTTTACGTTTCTCTCCTATTGTAGCACAATAAATTGTAAATGCTACCGATAAAAGCTTTTATTATGGAAAGTGTTAACACGCATTGCGTTCACCAAGAAGTTCGTGGTGGCAGAACGTTTACGAAATTGTTACTGACGCGGTGGACTCTCTCTCTCTCTCTCTCTCTCTCTCTCTCTCTCTCTCTCTCTCTCTCTTAAAGTGCATCGTTATGCAATCGGGTGGAACGTTACGCTCGAAAATGCGAATGCGGATTGTATAGCGTTTAATGGAACAATTTGGTGAAAGAGAAGAAGAGATCGTATAATTAAGCCTTATAATTGATGGCCACACTGATATTATCCGATAGCAATTTACGAACAGAAAAAGCAATGTTACCGTTTAATCCAGATTCGGTGAATCGCGTTTACAAGATAAAACGGAAACAAGATCTCCGTGTAAAATTTCGTGTAATTGTTGAAGCACGTTGAAAAATGTTCGCGAAGCAAACAATTTTACGTTCGTTACGCGTGCATCTCCTATTGCACTTTTTGTTCAGCATCGTTACCCTCTTAACCTATTCTCCGGTCTCAATCGAACGGTACCGTTCTGTAAGTCAATTATGTAACCCTATTCTCCGTGTCATTTAACGCTTCTGTTTCCCGCACGTGCAACGGTAAAACCATTCTAGCATTCTGGCAACGATTTCCCATGGAAACAGCTCAAATTCTGCCCCGCCCCATCCTTCGGGCGTACACATATTGTAGGGCTCAGGGCTTTAACGAGCTCTCCCATTCAATTACCAATAATTGTTTCTGATTACTAGACCGCGGCTATTATGTCATTACGACGAAAATTAGTATATAGCTGTAATTTGAAACAGTAGACAGATTAGAGGAATTAAAGCGTATCGCTGTATTCGGTCGGACCAATTTTTATCGAACGAAAGAAATATCTAAGTTGTATATGAGCCGTTTATTTTGAAAGTGGCAGAAGTCACTTTGTTTTTAAGTCGATAATATCGATTTAAATATATTATATTTAAGGGTTTGCGTTTTAACACGTTTGAAAATATGGATGCTAACTTTTGAGGAGATTTACTTGTATTTATTATCTCAGGATACTGATATTTTTCTCAGTATAAATAATTTCGTATAAACATTAAAAAATCACCACTTTTCATTACGGTAAAGTGACTTATGCCACTTTCAAAATAAACGGCTCATATCTATGTCATATCTATGTCAAAAATGTTGCTACGTCAACTGTAAGAAACAAAAGTAAAATAAAAATGTTCTTCTTCGTTTAATAATGTCAATACATCATAAATAATATAATAGCGTCCTTAAGTTCTTCTAAAATTTTTACAGATCTGTGATCCACGCACTTATTAATGCCATAAGTGTACGAAATCCGCAGTCTACTGATTACATATGCTTCGACTAAAATAACAGCATCATCGAAACCGAGACCTAGACAACGGGACTGAAACGAGGGTAGGTCGTAGCACCTTCCCCGGTGTCTCTCCAGCGGAACCGGAGTTGTCAGGATCGAGCTGGACGCTGTAACCGGCGTGGTGTGCGGCGTCAGTGAACCGTAAAGGGTTGCGGAATACCGTTTGCCGCGGTTGGACCACTAAGGATCAACAAATCTATTTTTCGCGAGCCATGGAGCCGCATCGACACATGGTCCGCGCGCGAACGGAAAGCGGAGTCGATGCCACGGAGGTGCACGAAGGAGGCCGAGCGTGTTCGGAAGCAGCCGAGGCCATCTGTTACGCTCGGTTCCCACGCTTCCGCCGTCGCCTTTCCCCGCCTTTGGACCAGTCTTCGTCGCGTCCTTTTCTTGCCCCCACCTTGCCCCCCGACCGCCGACGGTTTATTTTATATACCCGGCGAACGCCTTTAAAACCGCGAGAATCCGCCGTTTCTGTTACGAGAGAGGGTTAAACTTTTGCTCCATTATCGCGCGGGATTCCTGCGCCCCGGGCAATTTCGCCAGAAAGGGCCCCGCCCTCCCCGCGACTCACCTCGCGCCGCCGCCGTGTCCACGACGCGTTAAGTAAAAGTTACGAGGCGGTCGCGTCCGTTGGAAATCGGGTCCGGCCAAAGTGGTCGTCTCTTTCGGACCCGCTAACGAGAACAAGTGTCTCGCGGTTATACCTGTGTACCCGCCGCCGCGTACTACTTTAACCCGCTACCTGTCCGCGAAGAATTTCAATAAATCCCGCACTTTATATATCGATCTTTCGATCTCTCTGACGTGGATTTCTATATAACGCGATCGGTAAGCCGAGCCGGTCTAGCTTTCTCCAGTTTGTTCATCAACCGTTCCTAATATTTCAAACTGGTACGTATACACGGTGTTCGTCCACGCGCGTGACATTTCGAAGACACTCTATCCTCAGAATATATAACATGCATGTACAACGTACATATAATATACAACGCTAACGATTCGTGTCTTCGGAAGACATCCGAGATCTAGCCGGCAACTCGAATGTCCCTTTCGAAACACCGCGTTTAAAGATCGCTGATAATTGTTACGTCACATTAAAATAGAAAAAGATCCTCAAAGTATAAACCAAAATAAACATAATATAAATATATGATTATATAATATAATATATATAATATATAAGTGCATAATATGATTATATATGATTTATATATATATATAAATCAACAGAAAATTTCGAACGTGCTCGATCATTTTCTACGAATTTAAATGCTAGACGATTTATGGTATACAGTTGGTTGAAAATTTTCTCTGCGTGCCACCCCGTACATGCGCTCTGAACGAAAGGAGATCGTTTTTCCATCATAAGAAAACTATCCGCGGAACACGCCATCTTCCTTTCTAATGTACGACCGGTATTTCTCCGGCACTATGACTCGCCACTGTGTGTGTGTGTATACAATAAGTAACCGTGTATACGGCTCTAACCCCGACACTTTAATTATTGTTTGGAAAACTAGCCATTCGACGTGGCCAGGCCGCGTATGTAACTCGAATTCGTTTGCAAAGGGAAACGTTGCTTTCGTGGCATGTGGCACGTGCCGCCAACGGTTCGCTGTTCCGGCATTGTCATCTCCCCGGAGGCTGGTGTTTACACAAACGAAACCCCCTCACGCTAGGCACCGACGAACTTCCCGCAGAAGTTGACACTGTCGACCACTGGCCTCTGTCTCTCTGCTCCCCCCCACCCCTCTCGTTTTTGAGCGTGTTCGCATAAAGGGAGTCGTTAACGCGGCGCACGTGTGTTGGCAACGCGACGCCGAGGGGGCCGCGACGATTAAGCCGACCGCAAAAAGAGATGAACTCGATTCCCCAAATACACGGTCAATAAGGCGGCGGAGGGAACCGCGGTGACAATGTCGAGTGGGTCTCCCCTCTTATTAGCCCATGAATAAATTCGATTTACTCGATCGGCCGAAACACGCGATTCGTTGACAGTGAAAAACGTTCACAGATCTTCCCCGAATGCGGTACCTCGGAATTTTCCTGGAAAGAGGTGTCGGGGCGTAAAAAAACGAAACTAGATCACGGTCCAGAATGTCTGAAATGTACATGTATCGAGAATAATATCGGACCTGAACGGCCTGAACTTGCGCGTAGCCGGAACATCTGCGCCCGTCTGGCAGCCGTGACTTTTTTTTATCGCGGCGGCTTTTTTGATCAGTAGATGCACGAGAAGAAGCCGGTGTGTGTTGCGCAACACGATGGAGATTAATTTTTGCAAGCCGCGTAACAGACGCGGCACGGCAAAACAGCGCGCTGGCTAAAGAATTTCTTCGAAAGTGCACGCGGATGGCAAAGGTACAAAAGATGAACGCTGACGCTTGGACGGACAAAGAAATCGTTTAGTCGCAGAATACATTGTACGCGAACGATCCCGGAGAGAAGCGTAACGGACCCTCTCGTTCGACGTTCAAGATTTATAGAATGTTTTGTGCTGCCAGTCACGAGAGCGCTCATGGTTCGATAGCCGCCGCGCGTATTTACCTCGATAAGAGGCAATATGGAATGGCACTCCACAAGGGAGGTCTCTCCTCGACCGAGATCGGTGCCAACAACGCAGCGGGTCGCGATAGACTCGTGAATGGTCTTGTTGTAAACGATATCGAAACGTAACCCCCCGTTTCCGTTTTGTCCAATAATAGATTTCCCCCATTCTGCGGTTTCCCCCTTATTCGCATGAAGATTGTGTTACACGGCTCCGCGAAGGGAGGTTGCGGAGCCGATCGTACAACGGAATTGCGGTGACGATCGGGACGGTATGTACCATCGACGCATTTTTTTCCAATCGAACTATCAACCGCGCAATTTTTAACCTTTTAGGTACGGCTGAATTCTGCGCGAGGCTATTTCTCTGGACGGCAGAGTCTGATGTGTACTGTATATACAGATACTGTATATACAGGGTGTCCCAAAAATGTCTCGCAATCCGAAAGTGGCGGGTTCCTCAGGCCATTCGAAGCAACATTTTCCTTTACAAAAATTTTCTCCGAGGCACCGTTAACGAGTTATTAACGAAAAACAGTGACCAATGAGAGGCGAGCTCAGCTGGCGCGAGGCGATCGAACCAACGAGCGAAACTGGGCTTCGTGCGCTGGCTGACTGGGCCGCCTGGCGTCAGCCGTACTCGATTCTTATTGGTCACTGTTTTTTGTTAATAACTCGTTAACGGTGCCTCGGAGAACATTTTTGTAAAGGAAGAAGTTGCTTCAAATGACCCGAGGAACCCGCCATTTCCGGATTGCGAGACATTTTTTGGACACCCTGTAGACTGTTGTAAATCGATGTGAAGACAAAAGAAGTGTGAAACAATGCATATGAAGACGATTATTTGGTTCAAACAATGAGCGAATGAGCTACTAGAGCAAGCCACTAGTGGCGCGTCGTCCAGAGAGATGACATCCGCGAAAGCCACTATAGTGGCGTGTCGTTCTAAAAGATGATATCCGCGGAAACCACTATAGTGGCGCGTCGTGCCTAAAAGGTTAATAATATCAACACTAAACCTACCAAGCAGTAATACTAACTGGCATGTACTGCTTCACAAGAGTGAGGAAGACCGAATTTATTTAGAATTTGTAAAGCTTTTATTATTATTTTAGTCCAGAGAGATGACATCCGCGAAAGCCACTATAGTGACGTGTTGTTCTAAAAGATGATACCCGCGGAAGCCACTATAGTGGCGCGTCGTGTCTGAAAGGTTAAATTCAACCCTACGATTTTACGATTCCTCATCTTCGTCCGACTGTCGGCGAACGGTTAATCAACGATCGCTACTAGTTTGTTTATATTTTTCTGCCGGTACACAACAATCGGTAATGTGAAAGTAAACAACCGCGTGGGAAGAGGGGTGGGGGGAGTACACGTTCAGCAACGTACACACAGAGACGCGTGGAACCGAAACGCTGAACCGACGATTAACCGTGGCTGGTTGAAGCGTATAGCAACAGACCGTTATCTGAAACACGTACCACGATAAACTCGAAACTCCGATCCAGTATATTCGAGGAATGCTCGACGTGCACATTGAGATGCCGAACGCGGATCGTTTGCATACTGACCAAGAGGACTGGGACGCGCAAATAATTCTCGAAAACGTTGTCGAACCACAACGGCCCCGTATTGTGCAACATTTCGTTCCGATTTTATGGTCGAACGAAAATACAAGACAACCGTGCCAACGTTACAATCTAAAGACTTTTGTTAACCGGGCGACTTTGACCAGCCAATTCGAATATTACAGTTTACCATTTAAAAGAAGAGAGATCGTAACAGCCGTTCCCCACGCTCTGACCGTTCGAATGTCAACAGAACGCAGCGATTGTAGTGGTCGGAACAGCCATTACGATTTACGGCAGGACTCGCGTTTAAAAACAGCTGAATTCTCGGCACGCCCGGTTAACAAATTTAAAGGAAAAAAAAAGAAAGTTTTCTAACCTCGTCGGTAATAATCGGCGCCTTATCCATGTTGTCGATGATCGGGCTGGGTGGCGACGTGGGGCTAGCACTGGGGCTCACATGAAACCCTTTGGACTCCTTGGTAGGCCTCTGTGGGGACACCCTCGCGGGGAAGCTCAAGGTTTTCGTCCACTGCGACAGACCACGCACCATCTTGTCTTCGTTAAAATTTTCACCGGACAAAACAGCGTACTCTCGGCGTGTACAAAAACAGAATCAGCACGGTGGTGTATATCCGAGTTGTGGCACACGCATGGAAACGGTCGTAGACGAACGCGCGCGCGAACCAAACGCACGCCACCGAGTTTACTGACAGACTGTTCGCAGTCCGGTCCGTCGACCGTCGGGTTCTCTCTGCGGAGCGGTCGCGTCATGCCCGCTGGACCAGGCGCGCTGATTGGTCGAGCCCCGTAGCAAGCGACAGGCTATGACTGCGCGACAAGGGCCGACGCACGAGGAAAATGGCCAACGGGGTGGGTTGCACGCGGAACGGGAGGAACAGGGACGGAACGAGCGGCGAGTCGATGGCGCGGACGGAGACGACAACGCCGGTTTCAGAGGAGAACGATGCAGGAGGGTTCATCTTGTTGCTCTTTCGACTCTCTTCCTGCGAGTGAACGAAGGGAAGGAAGAGAGCGAGGTCGTCGGGAAGATTGGAGCGAAGAGGACCGAGGATCGGGCAGACGGTGAATGAAGGAACGTGTGAAAGAGATTATCGGATATGTGGTACAAGTAAGTACGGGCAACTTGCCTGACTTTACGAGTCGCGGCTTGGAAAATGTTTACCGCAAAGGATAAGGATTCGTGGAAAACCGGACGAAAATGTACCTGGCCTACGGGTACGCGGATAAATATTTCAGTATACATATCTCAAGCTCGAAAAATGATTAGGTTAGCTGAGAAAATTCGTTATTCGTTTTAAAACGAAGGATCGATTATTTCGAAATGGCACAATCACGAAGGAATTTGCACTAGCTAAGTAGCGTAACTGCGGATTTTATGCGTTTACGGTATAAAATTGGATAATTGCAGTTTAACGTGGTAGACACATTGAGGGAATTAAAGTTATTGAAGACAGAGAGAACTTAGGTTAGGAGAACTTAGGTTATATTTCTTGCAACTGATGAAGAGAATTTTCATCTTGCGTACAAATCAGCAGTCTGGTAATGACTAAATGGATTTCCAATTATAATGAACTTTTAAGAAATCTTTTCTATACTACTATTGGCATACAAATCTACAAATTATTATTATATTATTATTATCATCATCATCATATTATTATCATATTATTATTATTATTATTATCATCATATTATTATTATTATTATTATCTACGATTTTCAGATTCTATTTAAGACTTTCAAAAGAAAATCCTGTTTCTTCAATATCGACCCACCATTTTGCCAACATCTTCGAGATAGCCGATCTGGCCAACTCTGCGCAGGTGAACAGGAAAAAGGATACAGAGTAGCTTCGGCGAGGACGCCGAATCAACGTTCCGTTATTAATTTCGTATAATGGAGGTTCTCCTAATTTCGTAATTACTCAGAACCGCGCGGTCGGTCGCAGCAGGGGATCTAGCTGCTAATCAGGACAATCAACGGCCCCGTCGGCGCAGGTAGCGGAAGCGGTCGCGTATCAAAGCGGCGTGTACTTTTACTGGCACCCTTTCAGAGACAAAGAATTTGACCGGTCGACGGGACTTGTGATCGGCAAAGACACGCTCGTGTTGCCAACTGCAGGTTCGCGGTGGAGAGGGGAACGACATTATACAGGCTCGGCCGGCGAGGCATGTTCCTTACATTCAGCCGTGTTCAGCTGTATGTACGCGGACAGGATCTAGCCAGCTGCGGCCTTCTTCGACCTTCCCCCCACCAGCCCCGGGATCGAGCCTTCTGGCCAGCTACGCCGAACCGGTATCGGCGTTCTAACAAGGAACATCCGCGAAGTCTCCGCCTTCGATCTCCGTGAGACAGTATCGCAGAAGATGCTCGAAAACAAGAAGCCTTCGAAGAGCGACTTTCGAATGATAGCGATATTACACACCCCTTTCCGGTAAAACCTGGAACAGTATCGCGAAAATAAGCACAAGGTGGTACGGATAATTGCAGCCTAATTGCAGGTGCGCCATTATAGCGCGGTGCATTATGTTCGGCGGCTTCTAGGTCACCGCTACAACTGGATTCTTAGCGAATCTCGAGGATGCTGATGCATTACAACCGAGAATCTTGGGAACCAGGGCCGGCGTAGATCCGAGGGTCAACTGGTCAGCGACCAATAAGTCCGGATTGCTTAACCGCACACGAGTCTCTCCTGTATAATGTATTCTTTATCACTGATACCATCGATCTTCTCGGATTCCTGAGCGATTAGTCAGCGATTAGCTCGAACTCTTCAACGCCAGGAGACCGCAACCCGTACAGTCGTAGCTCGGAACGGTGACTTTACCCTTTGAGACCGCGCGGTCGGCTATTCAGGGAGTCGAAGGTGAAGCCCTTCACGGTGCCATTTGAATGTTTAATTCCGCCGGCCCGCATGGCCTGGAATTCACACCATCTGTCCCCGTTTCATTCCTTCCGCGCACGAATGTTGAAACTCTTCCACCCCGTCAGATAAAGCCGGCCATTGTCCGACGACGGTCGTCCCTCTCCGCGGGGCGTGTCTGTTCTAAATTTCGACGACGCGTTCCGGGGGCGAGTTTCCACGAATCCAGGGACCCCTCGAATCGCGCCGCACGGTCGACGCTAATTAGATTGACATATGTTCCGGCGAATACTGCGGATCGAGTCACGCCGACCCTCTAACTCGGCGAAATTGCGGCGCACTCGAGGCACAATGAAATCCGCCGAAGGACCGTAACGGTTATCGGGATGATTGGTGTTATTATAGGTTATGTCAGGGATACCGAATGCCCGCCTCAATGGCCTGCAATCTCTAAAAGCGTCGACCAGCTTAGGCCCGTAAATCGCATTGTTCGCCGACCCCGGTTGATTATCCGCATCGCGACGAACACTGTATTCATTGTTCCAATGCCTCGTCGTTGCAGCTCATTCTCAAGGGCCCGGGCAGCCTCAGCTGCGACAATTTCATATTTGCGAACACGCGCCGGGGACGTTTTATTGCCTTTTTTTCTTCTCGTACGAACGTCGCAACAGGTGCGACCGTCAGCTTGTCGTATTAATTTTCTTGCGTACGTACGTACGCACTGCAATTTCACAAGCTCGATATTCAGGATCTCACGCACCTTTTCGACCCTTTTTATTCGGCCGGCAGGTGTGTGTCTGCCCCCACTTCGCCCTCCAGATCCAAATCTTCTTCCCCTCCGGCCCAAGCTCTTCGCCATCTTTCCCTTTGAAATCGCCCCGCCACGGATTTCACCCTCGGATTTGGAGACGTTCACGGACAGAGAGACACCGGCTGCGCTTCGAACCAGCAGCCGGTGCAGCTCCAGAAGAATTGATTGTAAATAACGTCGACGAGACAGAAATCGTCTGCTAATATTTCGAACGATTTCGTCCGCGGTCCGTTCGTCGAGGTAAAAGTCGCGGAGAGCGGAGAACACCGTGCTCTCGTTTCAAGAAAACGGGGGCCGCCTGCTAGCTCGCAAAGAGGGTAGGCTCTCGCCCATGACGAGTCTAAGGACACCAATTTATCCGGGAAAGAGGACGGGTAATTGCAGCTGCGCTCAATCCTCGCGCGCCGGGATTAGTTCAGGCCCACTTCTGCGATAGAGTATCACACGCTAATGTAATTGGTGCGTAACGTTTCTCTCGTGTCAAGGGATACGATCTCCTTTAATAACCAGCCTCTCCGATTTCCAAACACGTCCCTTGGTTACGGGGCCGTATGCTCCGGCACGTTGCACACCCCCTCTAATGGGAACCAGAAGCCCGGGGGTGCAGGCCCTCTCATCAAAGTTCCCCTGTGCGGCCGAATTGCTCGCTTAAACGGGAACCATGACCTCGGTTTCGTGTCGGAAAATAATCGGACCAGTCGATAATTCACTGTCGCGCCCTCGGAATGGCGACAACGGGGTGCCATCGGTGGTGGTGAATCATTTGCGATCGCATCGCGCGTCTTCTTCGCACGACATCAATTACAGACGATTCTCTGCGGCTTCTCTCGCAGGATATCCGGCTCGGTCGTTGGATATCCTGCGATCAGCAATGACACGTTTTCTCCGGAGAGAGAGAAAGAGAATTGCGTTCGCCGCCGCCGCGTAACACGGGCACGCGTTCAGTTTTAGTCCAGTTTTGCATCCGGCACAGGTAGCACACTGGGGAAAGGTCGAGCGACCGACCTGAATAAGTTGTTCGTTACGCAATAATTGTGCCGCACCGGCTCGCTTTTTTACGCCGCAAGGCTGCATAACGCGGACGAGAATAGGCTCGAACGCAATCGGAATGAAGTTGAGCGAACGAGCGATTTTTCCCAGGTTCCGGATACCGGTTAGCTTTGTCTTCGCTGTATTCAGCGGGAAAATTAATTATTTACGGCCGTTCGGCCGACGCTTTTTCGCTGTCGTTCGTACGTGCTTTTGTAGGCGCTTCTTTCGCCTAGCAGTTTTGCACGTGTTCTCCCATAAACCGATAACCTTCGGTTTCGGTAATTACAATTTTCAGCCTCGACGTTATACAACGCACACGTGGCGAACAAATGGGCGAGCTGCGCTGCTTCGAAAAACACGAACGGATGGGTCACGTTCGATCCTTCCGCGTGTTCCTGGCCTGTCTCCGCGCGCGAGCACACGCCCTTCTCGATCGAAACCGAACGCCCGTTCGTAATTGTACGATGGTTACGAAAGAGAAATGAATGCAATCGACGGCGGGGCATCGATGAAATTCAGGCCGGATCGATATGTTCGACGGAGAACGATGCGACGCGCTCTGTAAAGAACAAAGGAGGATTTTTCGAGGCGCCGCGCCGCGCCGGTGCGAGCAGCACCTGGAAAGGCGACGGAGGGACCAGCATTCGGAGGATAGGAGCGGTCGGGCCTGTAATATTGGGAAGCCTGCAGCTGTCACAGCAGCTGCAACCCTCTTCCCTTGCTCACAATCTGACCGTCAGCTTTTCTACCTCCTCCTACTCCTCCGCCTCTGCCACCTTCTCCTCCGTAACCCTGGCACCTCTTTCTCATGCTCGAACTTCTGTTTCGCGTTCCTCGTCCTCGTTCGACCGATTCGAGCTCGGCTTTAGAAAAACCACCCTCGGATCCGGGGGTTGCTCGTCGGTCGGCAACTCATTGCCACGCACAAAGATAGACATTTTTTTGTGGCACAATGGGATCTCGATTATCCGAAACCGATTTGTATGAACGTTCTGATGATAGAATAGTTATTTAATTGGTAATTTATACAGGAGTTATTTAGTAATTTATACAAGATTTTATTTTGCACATGAGTCGCTTTAGATTAGATTGATCATACCTATATAGTTGTTATATAATTTTCATCATCGAATACTGTTATTCGAATATTGTTTGCATAAGTTAAATCATTTATATGAAATGGTAAAGAAGAAGAAGTTTATTTTATTTGACGAATTTATTTCTATCGAACCACAAGAAATACTTGAACGCTGGAATTTTTACAACGCAACCAACATCATTTGTCTTTAAAATTGTTCTTGCCATAAACAGTTCTTTAAAAAGATAACGATATTGTGGTTCATCGATCATTGACAAACGAAACCGACCTGTCGGAGCAGACGAGGACAGCGTGGTTTTACGAAAGGAAAGCTTTCATTGCGAACTACAGTAATGTCTCCCTTACTGACGCTCAGGTTGTGTACAGAAATGGACAATTTGGGAAGAGGAGGATACGATTATTCGAACCTTGCGACTCGTTTTTATAGTTGTTGACAATCGATAACCATAAAAAAGCGAGCAACAAGGTTCGAACAATCGTATCTTCTCTTCCAAAATTGTCCATTTTTGTGGACAATTTGAGCGTCAATTAGAGAGACATTACTGTATTTGAAAAATTGATCAACGTAAGAAACGTAAGAAAATTCGTTCATTTTAGCCAAGCAATAAGATAAGCTTTCGAGAAGGAATTAACTAATTTATGGAATGCAACAGCAGGATGGGCTCGCAACAAGTGGTCGCACCTAGGAGCAACACGAAAAAAGGAAGGTGACAAAAGGAACGCAGTAACGAGACATGCAGAGTGGACAAACGGTGGGAGAAAACCGAGGCAAGAACCTGCGCTATCCGGGGACGTAAAGCTCCGTCTCCACACGCCAGGAAATAAAACATTATACGTTTCGTGCTCGATAAATATCCTGTGAAACGTGGAATGAAAGCGTAAAGGAAGGAAATGAATGTGCCCTCGGCACTTTAATGGGATGTTCTTCAAAGGGGCCTCTCTTGGCCCCCTGTTCGTTTCCTGACGAACATGTGGGTGTATCTAGGTTGAACCGGCCCGGCTCAGGGCTGAGCAATCATCCCCCTTTCGAAGCCAACCACCGAGACCATCCTCGACTCTCCTCGAGGTGGAATGCTCACGTCGGTCAGCTGCTTCTCGCATGAACCTAAACTTCCTGCGCCACGCGCACATCTGCTCCCTTTCTGCCGTGGTGGGGGTAATCTGATGGTCCTGGATATATGGTTACGCGGGCATTCTGTAGATTTAAAAACTTTGTTCGGAGTTTCGAACTGGCGAGCAACATATCCATGCTTCGATACTTATTCGATTCTTTGTTTGACGATATAAAGAAATATATATCCTCTTAACATGAGTTCTAAATGTGACTAATGTGTATATATACATATATATATATTGTTTTATAACAATGGCCAGATTGAATTGATTTGAACTACGTATGATTTATATGACAATATACAGAGTGGTGTTCATAATTATTGACTCAAAGTAACTTTTACACTGTTACTGATATCTCTATTTTATATTATTTCTAATATGGAAATTTACAAATATAATGTTTTATTAATTTTATGTTTAAATGTCACTAAAATTATAAAAGGTACATTGAGTCTATTTATTCACTGTATACTTGACTAAAGAAGTTTATCTAAAAATCTTTCATATAAACGTTATTATAGTATCAGAAATTGTAAAAGAAAAGGTCAGAAATCTGTCATTTTGACTGACTTAGTAATTCTAGTGTCGAATGTGTAGGTTATTTTAAATGTTATATATGATTTTTTAGACTTTTCCTTTGAAAAGTTTTTTCTCTATTTCATACAGATTTTATCTCAGGTCTTAATTTAAAGATTATTTTAGAATACATTTTAATCTGTATACTCCAAATTGTAGAATATGATTCTATACAATTTTAATAATTGTATGTAAATTGTATATAAAACAGTATATAATTTTATACGCGTATCCTTTGGAAAGTTTTTTCTATTTTACGCGAATTTCCTTTTATCTTAGGATTCGATCTTTATAGTATTAGATGAGGCATCTAGCAGGTTTAAAAACCTGCTCGGAATGTCGAGCATTGATTAAAGACTGGAATACATTTTAGCAGGCAGTCTCGAGCGGTTGACAAGCAAACTCGTTAAAATCAGCGACGCCGCTTTCGGTTCGTTTCCATTCGTTCGCAATTAACTCGATTGAATTTTCTCGACGAGCGGTCTCAAACGAACTTAAGTAGTTTCTTCCAGTAACGGCGGAGGTTAAACGGTCGCGTCCGAGGGCAAGTAACAATCGTTCGATTGTCTTCATCGAATTTGAACGCGATAAAATATTCGCAATTGATGTGTTTACTTAAATATCGAGTTTTATTATTAGCCGCTCTTTATATTTTCGTATCGCATTCCACTGTGCTTTTCTCTTTATCGTTCTAAAGAAAATAACATGATTCGATGCTTCGTGTAATCCTTATCGTGGCCGCATAAAGAAAAATAAAATTTGTCTTCGTTAATAGCGAGATACAGGAACTATATAGACAATTATTTCTTTTCATAACATTTCTAACGAGTAGATAATAATACAATATCATTTAAAAAATTGCTTCAGTGTTTTTGAAAATATTGGTAAAAAAAATTGGTGGCAATACTTTGTTATTGGTAGCAATATTTTGTAGCAAAAATACAAAATATTTTTTGTATTTGCTGCGCTCATTTTTTTTATTTATTTTATTTTTCACTTTATGTGTTCAGAGGCAAAATAAATTTCAGAAACTGAAAGTTATCGTTATATTATTATATTTTGTACACATTCGAGACAATGTGAAGGGCAAGAAATCAATTTTTTATTTGTCTTTTTTGAGACCTTCTACCTTTCAAAAAGTGTTGTATTTTGCGCAAAGCTTGCTAATTGCTACCAATATTTTCTTATCGACGCAGACCCGCGAGGAAGCCGCTGCACTACGGCCAGACATCGACGCACGGATTTAATTAATCCATCGTTCCAATTCACGACGACAATGGACGAGGCAGGCGGTCGATCGGGACGGGACCGGAAGTCGGAACTATTACGACCGGTTTCGAGAGACGGTCGACGATCCGGCGCAATTACATCGTGGCCTGCATGAGAGAGTCGTTACGAAACTCAACCTTTTCCGCGGTGCGGAGATTTTACCGGGGAATCGCTCGTGAAATTCTTCGCTCTGTCTGTCCCTCTGTCTTTCTCTCCCACGCTCGTATCTCCGATAAATCTCCCGGTCTATGAGGAAGGCACAAGTTTGTCGCTGCGCTTGCGTTCGTCTATGCATTCCAGTCGAGCCCGCGCGCAATTAACACGAAACCGAGGACCGACGTCGAGGTAAATTCCCAACAAATTGTTTAAACGGCGATTCTCTATCTCGCGGTTACGCGGGAAACTCGTTACCCGATTGTTGGTACCATGATCGCTTCAGTTTCTTGCATTCTTTACACGGTCTTTGAACATCACTTTTTAACATCGTGTTTGTTTTAACATCTCTGTTTATACCGGTTTGACGTACACTGGCTCGCAAAAGTGTTCCAACACCGTTTAAAACGGAGCAACTTCTACAGGGTGTCCCATAATTATTGTTAACAACCGGAAAGGGATGATTCCTGAGCTCGTTTCAAGTAACTTTTTCCTTAGCGAAAATGCAATTTGAGGCTTCGTTTACGAGTTATTAACCGAAAACACTGACCAATGAGAGGCGAGCACGCTTAGCGTTAGGCGGCCGAGCCAATCAGCGGGACTGGGCCTTCGACCGCTCGTTGGCTCGGCCGCCTCGCGCCAGCCAAGCTCGCCTCTCATTGGTTAGTGTTTTTCGTTAATAACTCGTAAACAAAGCTTCAAATCGCATTTTCGCTAAGGAAAAAGTTACTTCAAATGACCTCAGGAATCGACCCTTTCCGAGTGTTAACATGATTATAGAACATTCTGTATAAAATTATACCAAATATTTTGAACTCTCTTTTAGAGTAATTAGTTCGCTAGACAATGCCTGCGTGTATACGGCAGATCCAACGCTTTGTCTCACCTTGCGTGGGGTGCAGTAAAGTCATGAAAAGAGCCTACACAAAATCTTCATTTTGTGCTGCATTTATCGCGTTCTTTGTCCCCTTGGCATGCAACGATGAAACGATCTGGAAGATCGCATTGGCAACGCAATAAATTCGTTTTGCTTCGAACAAACCGTAATGCTTCTTTGACTGTTATCTACACTCGATGTTCGTGCGAACGTATTCATAGGGAAAGACCGTGAAGCAACGGGTTGTGTTGAGTGATGAAACGATTGTTTTTTCGATACCGATTAACTTATCGGGCGCGAGAAGTGATGCCACGGAAAGCGGTGCACGGAGATTTTTTACTTCGAGCTGCACTCGTCTTCATTCTTTGTCCTCTCGACACGCAACGACACGGGACTCCGAAGAAAATTACGTCGACGAACACGTTCTGCTTGCGACTAAATGCGATGCTTCTTCGAGTATTACCTGTACGCTTAACTCGTGGACGTAAAAAGTCGCCTCGGAAACGTTATGCATTTCCAACGACACTGCACACGCATCGACGTTAAATATTATTTAACACCGAGCCGGCATTGTAATCGGCACTTGCACGAAACGCGATGCTGCGCGAACGACGAATTAAAACGTGCGTAAGATCTGCGGTCACGACGAATTTAATTGAATCCGTATGCGAATGTTCGTGCGAACATGTCCATAGGAAAAGATCGTGAAACGAGTTATTGTTCAACGACGGAACGATTGTTCCTCCATACCGATTCACAGACAGGGGATTTCCATGCATTCTCAGGCGTATAAAAAATTCCATGCAAAATGAATAACAAGATCTCGTGTTCCCTTTAGGTTTTAATTGACGAGGATCGCGCGCTCGCGCATAGAATGAGAATCCATCGAATATCTTGAAACTTCACAGCGATGCAACGCTAATCAACGCAAATATCCGCGACGTACCCGATTTTACACGTGATTATGCTTGTAAGAAATCGAAATCTGTCTTAAGCCGGGCGTGTAACGGCGACGGTCGTTAACCGGCGATGTTTCGGAAGAGTTCGGCTGGAATTCCGCGCAAATGGGACACCCTGTACTCTCGCGCATTGTGTAATCGGCCTTAAGGATAAACGGACGGGACGCATACATACGTACATACATACATATGCAACCGGCTAGGCGCATTCGCAGGCAGGGAGGTTCGTATCAGAAAACGGCCAAGTGAAAGGATAGGCACGAGTTCATCTTGTGTCTCAACCTCCGAGCAGCCTTCTCGCCTAAGTACGTATCCTTTCGTGCTGCAAGTGCGTCAGGCTGTTCGACGAAGACAACGGTTAATCCGTGCCGCGGGTTCGTTTTAATGGGGAACGACACGGTCGCCTTTCCTATTTTATAATGAAACCGACGCCGGTGTTTAACTCTCCTTCGCGGGTACATCGACCTCGCGCAAATCGTACGACGCCGCGATGTTTGCTTATTCGGCACGTCATTAAGATTTATGCACGACTGAAAGGGGGGGGGGGTCAATTATGGCGAGACACCGCGAAACACAACAGACGAACATCCACCCGAACTGAACTCGCACTTGGGCGTGAAACGTTCGCCGGCGATGTCATATGATGCACGTGCGACGTTCGTACAGTTTACAGAAAACGAGACAGTCTGATTACACGTTGTCGATTAAAGTCGCAGCTTAATATCCGAGGAGTTCGCAACTTTGCTTTCGTAATCGTTTCTATATTTCGTAATAGAGATAGGTTGCACTTAATTAACGATTTCAATTGAGAGATAACAAATTATAGGCAGAAATATATAATTGCCAGGCCAAAGAGTCGTTAATTACCGAGAGGTTGATGCGACGCGCAACACCGGGATCAGAAAGCTTTCTATGATCTTATTGTGTTCTTCTTCTTTTCGTAACATGATTCTCTTTTTGTCGATGTTTTATTGTTCTTGAGGTCTGCTTCTGCGAACGATAAATCGATCAGAATAATAAAAACAATAAACCGTGAATTCCAGACAGCGGAACGGTAAATTCCTCGATGCCACAAACGCATAAAGTTGCATCGTACGATTCTTGGTGAAAGGATGTTAATAAATGATCGAAGAGCAGTGCCCCTGTATCATTGTCACGGAGCGAACGATCGGAAAATGCAGTAATTTGGCAAATTACTTCTTAAGATGCTGGAAAAATTCGCTCTCGGGCCTAGAGAGTGTAATATCGCGTACGACAGCCACCGAGTTTTAGAAAGTGCATCACAAAATTGCACCGCGTTTTCAGCTTTCTATTCAGCATAATGCATTTTTTAAGCGGCGCTGGCGAGTAAACGAACGTTATACTTTGAGAAAGAGAAGCAACGAATGTTGGTGCATCGCGTACAGGAAATCATTGTCATAGCGCAGCGCGATTATGATACTCGGTAATATTTTCAGACGATCGGAAATTCGCGCAGTGACGCCCCACGGTTTTATGAAAACAAGAAATCAATTAGTGACTCATTTCCTTTCTTGATAATGTTAAGGGGAAACCATTAATTTAAAGACTGTGTGCTACATTCTCCGGCCGTTTTTTGCAGTGGCGCGTTTTATTCAATTGCGTACACTGAGAGAATGCGTACAATTTGCAGTCCATTTATTAATTTCCTGCGTCCGGATGTTCGTAGGCTACAACATTGACTTCTTAGACGTTAACTTGATTACTGTTTTTAGAAGAAATATAGAAGCCTCATTTCGTTTCGAGTAATTGCAGAAACCCCAAAATTCGCATTTTCACCAGCAGTTCTCTAACAGTCCTTTCAAAGTTTAAATTCAACAGCTGAGAATTTCTTAAAAAACTGCTCGAAAGTGACAGCAATTTCATCCATAATTCGACGAATTATTTTGCAACAGTTTCTTCTGAAATTATAATTTAACACTGATCCCAGCGAACCGGTGAAAATGATCGCTTTCACATCTTTTGTTTCGCTGCGACTGTAAAGGCTCTTTCGTAGAAAATAATTAAATACATTTTTTGACCCAAGCATAATAGTAATGAGAGATCTAAATAAATACAATATTTGTATTCGTCATATTCGTGGGTGGGTTCAGTGTTAAAATCCTCGAGTTTCCTCTACACTCAGCTCAATGATTGAAAAGTCCATTACATAACAGGCTCCCGGTAATTTCATGCAACGTAAGACTCCGCGTCACAAAAATATTGTTAATTTCAACAGGTACGCGCGTTTTCCTGCATTTCAGTTTGCATACGCCGCGAGCGTATCCAAAGCGTGTGCTCTGCCAATTTTCAGGCAGATGTGAAAGGAGCCTATCGCGGAGATCGTTCCATTTTCTTCGTTGATTTTCCCGGCCGAAGCGAATTCGCGCGGAAGAAAAATGTTATGCGAAGTCACGGAACGATTAGCACGCGGCATAGTGATTCCTGTGCGCGCATACCGTGCCTCGGCGAACATCTTGAACGAGTGCAGAACATCTGTTCGCCAAACCGTCGAATCGCTGCGGGCACCGCGAGCACGAAAGAAAGAGAAGCGTTCGAACTGTGGACTGGCGGTGGTAAAGGTTCGAAATAGCAACGTGCCGAAATCACGGTCCGGCTGAGAGATGCACCTGCACCGCCGGGCTGCATCCTCGCCGATCACCGGCCAGATGCTCCTCACACCAGCTCCCCGGGTTCACGCTTCTGCTCGACAGAGATCGCCGGAATTTTATCGGCGGACCGCCGCCGCGATGTGTATGCAAATCTCGCGGTTTTGAGACGCCGTTGCGGCAACCGGGACGGCGGAAAAATTCATGGCTTTTTTATGGAGGATTATTATACGCGTTGAACGGAGAAAGTCGCGTCGCCGCCCGTTACACGCCAGAGAGAGTCAGACGACAGGAATTTGCATAAATATTCGGTCTGTACGATTATCTAACGCCGGCTTTGTCGGCGATCGCCGATGTGCGCAATTATCGAATCGGCAATTAAACGGAATGATTGATCGACGGTGGACTCTGTTAATTAACGTGTCACGTGGCTATCGACGATATTGCAATTTTCTGTACGTTAATTTGCCGAGATTTCTGTGTCCGACAGGAATTCTATCTGAACGTGTTGCCAAAATTGATTCTTAAGTGGCGATCTGCGTAAATAAGTATGACTACAATGATCCACGGAAGATGAAGACAGCTGCCGTGTTATCGAAACGTTAAATTTTGATTTGCGCTCAGGAATCTTAATGAATAATTCTATTCTATGCCGTGAAAGTCTCGAGACGGTAACTAAATATTTAAATCGTGATCTCAAAAAGAAAAAAACGATGCCCTATTTTATGCACTGCTTTTCCACGCGCTACGCGCCTCTGATATATCAGTCAAGCGAGACCTCGATCAAAGGAAGCTCCCGCTTAATCGAGAAGCCATAAACTGGAACCTTGGTCTCATTGTGTCATCTTCATGAGTCAGAGCATCCCTAAATGAATTTACTATTCAATGAAAAACATCGCTCCCAGTTATATTGTCTTGCAACTGATTTGCAGCAAGCTTTTTATAAATGATCGGTAGAGTGCATGGCAAAAGTTCCATTTCTAAGTTGCATCTAATTCAAGCTCGCCTGTGTTATGTTAAGGTCGATGTTAATGCTGTGGAAAACAATTTAATTCATGCGAATGTTGTTTTAATTCAATTCATACGAATTTTGTTTTAATTTAATTCGCGCGAAATGTTATTTCAATTTAATTCGCGCGAAATGTTATTTCAATTTAATTCATACGAACGTTGTTCTAATTTAATTCACGCGGAATGTTATTTTAATTTAATTCGCGCGGAATGTTATTTTAATTTAATTCGCGCGGAATGTTATTTCAATTTAATTCATAAGAAATATTAACAAGCGTTTTATTCGCTTTATTAGTGTACCTTATTTCTTTAACAAGTTCTTCTATATTCTGATTATAAAAATATCCAAAAAGCAAAGCTATGTCCAAACCGGAACGTTAATTGCAAGACAGATACTGGATACAAGTTTTCCATGTCAGTAGTATTAAGTTAATAAATAATAGCTTAAATCAGATGCAATTTAGTCGTCATTATACCGGCCTCTTTTTCTGAATCATTGTAAATCATTTCAGCGGCGCAGCGTTGAAACACTAATACGATCTAAAAACTAGTCTTCAAGGTTCCACGAGCTTGACCATCGTGTAATTAATTACTGGCGATCGCGTTAGTTTCCAGAAACTGTGGAAGGTGACCGCTTTCGCGACACTGTGAGAAAAATTCGTAGAAGTACATTCGACTCGATCGGCGAACGATTATCGCCAGAGAGCGTAATGTATGCGAATACATTAAGAGGCCCGCAAACAACTGGCCAGTTATGATTGCGCCAGAGGCACCGCGAAACTACTTATTAATTGGCATGTTGTTTATCATGTAATAGGATATTTCGCGATCGCTTCCCCTTTCTTTCTCTCGGGAGCTTTTTTATCGGACGACGGCGTGCGACTGGCACGATCGTGGCCAGTGTCTTCCGCGCATGGAAACCAGAGTAACCAGTGCAGCGAGCAAAAAGCTGCAGCTGTCACTGCACACGGCAGCTGCAACACCAGCGCATCGGGCCTCGCGGTCGAGCTAACGCGATTCCTATATGTTATTCAGTATCTATCAACAATTTCTCGGCAATTTCTCAACAATTTCTCAACGATCTATGAACGTTTAGAATTTCTCCTTCAAACTTTGCTAACAGTTTATTATCACCTTGAGATATTATTTATTAAAACTGCGAATTTCTACAGCGACAATGCTCACGATGCAAGGGTAAGAAAAGACAATATTTAAACAAACAGTATTGTAGGGAATATGCGAGAAACTAATCCCTGTGAAATTGATGAGAATTTCTAGTTTAAAATTTATAGTTTAAAAACAAAATTCACAAAATAAAAAGAGAATAAAAAGTATTAAGAAACAGAATGAAAGAGTTAATCGTCATTAAGAGAGCAACAGAGCAAAGATTTAACCCTTTGCACTCGAGTGGTGACTCTGAGGCACCACTAAAACGTGTTATGCCATCTTTCAAAATAATTTTGATATTGACAAAGTTTAGATTTAAAAAATTGTTAAGAGCGTAACCGTTTTGCGAGTCCCAAGAGTCAATTTCATATGCATAAAATGCATTTTGTCGTATAAAGTAGAAATACTATAAGTTAGAAAAATGATTTTATATTTTCAGTTAAAGCACAACTTCGAGTGCAAAGGGTTAACAGTGATTCGTTATCCTATCTCAAATCATCATCAAGAAATTCGAAGATCTTGTACTTTGCGAAAGGGCGACAAGAGTTGACAATTTAGTTTAACAAATATTCTTCAGGAAACCGCTGGACCGAGGGAGCCTCGGGCTGATCTACGACCGATCGTCTGTCACCGTTCGGCCGAACAGGAAGAAAGAAATGATCGGGGACGATACTAAACGGGGGAGCGACTGGTAGACATCATTCGATGACATTTTCCTCGCGGCACGTTCACGCCTATCGCGATCGAGCGTGTGCTCACGAGGAGCCCGAGGAGCGCGCTCGGCTATTTTCTCGGAGTGAACCTCGAGGCCAGGATCCTCGACTTTCTCTCATCACAGTGCATCCATCTTGGGTGTACGGTTACATATGCACGGAATGCTGCCGCTGACCGATAAACGACCGTAAATGTTTAAAACGATAGAGCCCGGCCGATTAGCGATGCCCCTTTTTAGCGAGCTTTTCGTCACGGCCCATTTTCGCGCGCGAGTCTTGGCCGCGTTTCTCGAATCCCGATCGATTTGGAAACTCTCGGAACGTCTTGTTCGTTCAATCAGAGGTCTCGTTAGAGTCTCGACTTCTCCATTGTGGCTCGATGATTTATTTCTTGGAAATTCCTAACGATCTAACCGTGGACGTTCGTGCAAAATTAGAAGGTTCTTTTTTTCTCGTAGGAATTGTCACGTAGGACACTCTTCGGTTCTTTGAATTTTTTTCTACCGTTTCACATTTCAGGTAATTATTTTTAATTATTTTAAAGTTCGCAGTCTATCGATAACGATCCGAGAAACGGTGTACAAGGATTTCTTAATCGAGTTTTCAGCAGCACAGTTACGATTTCGTACCAATAAATTGTCGCGAATTGCACAATCTAACATGGCGTTACGGTACTAGTATTAATTATTCCGGATACCATAATGCAACTGCATTGGTAACTGTATCGCACTCAATGAACGCGATAATTAATAATTCCGTCACGCATGATAGACAGCGCGGCGATCGATGTTAAGAACATATCAATTTGTATATATCTGTGCGCTACTTAATATTTATTACATCGTGACCACATGTCCCTTGCGTCGTGCATGAGTCATGCACTGTTTTTAAAAACATTCGGGAGTCATACCTCCCCGCTTAGTCACACTGAACGGACGCATTTAATTATAACCTGCCATTAGCCGAGTCGATCATAAATGAACTCGGACTCTGTATGTAGATCCGCGACATCTATGCGAATCGATCTTGGTAACGTTAAAACGGTTTCGAAGTTCTTACGAGTTCGAGAAAAGGATAAAACGGCTAGCCGTGAATGTTAAAGCATCGTTAATATAAAGTATCGCAAAACCGTAGAAATCTGCAATTATGTGCGCGCGATGGTTTATACTCCTATCGACACAGTCTGAAGTTATTCGAACTATTAGGCGAATGAAATTCGATTCGAAGAATTTATTCGAGCAATGCCATAATCTGCCTACCGATCTTCCAAAGGGTTCTAAAAAAACAACAATAAGAACAACAATGCTTCTTCTATAAAATCGAATCCGTAATAGGTTCCCGCTAGTTGGAATGTTAATTGGCGAAATCTGTTCAACCTGCCATAAATAAAATTAGCCGTATCATATCGAGTATATAAATCGAACTATCGTTTTACGATCTTTCTTGCCGATGTTCCATCGAACAGCGAGTCGCGCAGGCTGGCCAAGAAAAAGGTGGCGGCCGCAACTTCTCGGCAACACGTGGCCGCAGCTGCGAGCTGCGACGATAGGCAAATAGTCCGGGGAACGGTTGATGCATATGACCTCATTATTCCTCCACGTCAATCGGATTGTTTCGAATTAATAATTCATCGGTACCGGTTTACAGCGAGTCGACCGTCCTTCGCGTGCACGTACGCTATCTATGACCGATGCAATCCAATATTCCCCGGTGTGTAATTAATGTAATCGTACGCGGGGATGAACGCGATTCGACCCGGTTTAATTGGTAACGCGAAGCCCGCGGATCGTGTTCCCGCTGTAAATCTTTTCTGTGCTTCGAGAGGGACGCTCGCGAAGAAGAGGAACTTATAAATGAGGCATTTCGAGCGCGACGAGGATCGCGAGAGTGCGCAACATGGCGCCGGGTTCATCTTGATCTAACCTCGTGGGCTCGTCGTTACCCGGCGGATTGTTTATAAAGACCATTGTCGAGCTGCAGGTGTTTGCCCGGATTTACGATCGCAGAAATCCGATCGTAAAAGCCGGGTTTCGGGATTACATATTTCGTCGCGCGGAGCGATCGAAGCGGCGCCATTGTTATATCATCGCCGGGCACGCATTTTTCAAACGCATGGGAACGCATTTTAATCGACAAGGTCTAATAGGATTCTGATTCTTTTTTGTTTACAATGAGTAATCTTTCGTATTAAGAAGCATGGAAATGAAAATTTGCATGAAGACTCCGGCGCTCTAATTATCAGCGAAATCTGCTGCTACGGTTTTCACACGAAACACGGCTTATTTCATAATTACAGAGAATTTCGAACGAATAAATCGAACGGCGACAATTATCCCCGTAAGATTTTTCATAAATTCAAGAAATCCATTTTCCTGTACCGCATTCTTACAGGAACGAGTTCCTGACTCATCCGCGGCAGCTATAAATTGTAAGTAACCGTAAATTGTTGCAAAGCTCGGTAATTTTCGAGAAGAAGGATGTTACTTACGGTTCAATCGAAATAACACCACGGTGAAACATAAACCGAGTAATAATAGCGATTTCCGCGCAACTGCTAACAGTTAAAGATATCAATTTTTCCACGGTTCTGTGTTCTCTACGAAAATAATGATTTCGCTCATCCGCAGCTGGTAGGTGCTCCATAGCTCGCCGATTACTGCCAACTGTAAAGTGTTTCTTGCTAATGTTCAGAAACCGGAAGCCGCTAACGGTGCGAGCCGAATAATACGAAAGAAGAAACGAAACTCTGTAATTAACGCTCTGAATCTCCGAGGAGTGCAAGTAACACGACCGTGCCGCACGAAAACGGGGTTTGTTCCCGTGAATTTTCACGCGAACAGAGGTCACGCGCGTGTCCGCGCCGAAGAGCCGCCATTACGATCGCCTACGAGGAGGAACCAGCCCATTGTTTCTGCGGACCGTGCTACCTGCCGCGACTGACAATACGCTCGGGATTTGTTTTTCAAATTGCCCGGCCCTGGGACATCCTTGAGCACAACCGCTTCCATCGATCGTGAATATTTGATGGGGGTTTTCTAACGACGCGACACCGACGAAGCCCCCGAACCGACCCTGCTTCAACGACCTCGATGGTCGACGGGAAATATTCTCGGGCCGAGATCGGGATATACGGGGGGTCTAGAATCGTCGCACAAAGCCGAACACAGAATGTACCGTTGATTTTCGTTCACTTACCGGCGTCGATATCTCAATGTCATTCTAAACCTCGGCGGCCACCTGCATCGCCGGAGACCCGAGTCGTCCTTTGTCACGAAACCGAACCGGTCACTCAAGCAAAATTCACCGTCGAGCTTTCGAGAAAGCAACGACGCACTTTACAAAACAATCCTTGGAACACTTCGCCGAACTTCCCAGCCTCGAATCTTCCGATATCCAAACTGCCGTTCAACGCACTGTCGGCAACGTCCTCGGGTCCAATGACGGTCTGCTCTCGCAGATCATGGAAAACAAAACAGGATCGCCGATTAAACATTGTTGAGCGACAGGTGCGAGAGAAATGATACTGTAATTCTTTCCTTCGGCAATTCATCCGTAACGTTCCCTTCTGCGAGGGTGGACAATAAATCTCGTACCTAATACCCCATAAGATCCTGTACCTGCCATTGAAACCCGATATTTTCAATCCTACGAAACTGCCGGAACAGTTCCGGTCGGTGCTTAGAAGGAAAATTGGAGAAGCAGAAGAAGAAGAAGAAGAAGAAGAGGAAGAAGAAGAAGAAGAAGAAGAAGAGGAAGAAGAAGAAGAAGAACGATGACCCGACCCTCGGGTTCTCTACCGAATCCGACTAGGTAGAGGAACACAAAGACGCTCCGTTAAGGGACTTCTCGGCTAATAAAACAGTCGAAGGACCGTCGTGTAATAAAGCCCGCAGTTTGGCGACAGTAATTCGGCAAGCGTTAGTTGTTGAACGATTGTTGTGCGATTGTTAAATCACCGTTTCTCAGGGGAGTAATAAAGGATCCTGATAGAGGGACGCCAGGGCGTTAGAGTGTTCAGACGGTGGAAGGAATTCGAACCTGCGGTTCCGGGCGACGCGGCGTCGGAGGAGTGTTGGTCGAACCGGTCACGAGGCGGCCGCAGAGGACACTAATCGCTGGTGCCAGGATCGACTCGACTAGGCGGTCGTTATCAGCGAGAGGGAAACCTGGATAGTCCGGCCGTGGCGTGCGACAGCGTAACAACGACTGCGTGTACAGCGCTGGACGGTGTTTCCAGGTGGAAGGAGCAACGGCACACGCACCGTGGCCGGCGAAACAAGCGGGGAAACTAAAGTCCCATAGGATACGCGGTGCTTCTATACACTGTGTACACCTAGATAGTTATGAAGGCAGGTGCTGGCGGACAGGTGAACGTGGCGGAACACAGGAAGTGCCAGAGACAGAGAGGCATTACAAAACCCGGGGGAACAACAGGGTGGAGGGAGGGGGTGGGGGGCACAGAAGAAGGCAATGGGAAAGAAGGGAACAGCCTGCGAAGAATGCCGTGCGACCGACTCCTCGGTCGCGTGCCTCCTGCTGACTAAATTCATTTTAAATCGATCGTTCCGATAGAGGCACCGCGAACACCTCAGAAGCAGCGGACGGATCTTTTTTTCTTGCGCGCGCGAACGTTCGTAGACGCGAGTGAAAGTCGTCACGGAGGTGCGAGCCTTCGGATATTACACGAAGAGGATGATGGCAGCGATCCCGCGGAATTGCTTCATTCGGAGAAGTTTGACCGTCGTTGGTCGGACAAGCATCGGACGAGACCTCGTTAATAGGTATAACCTATCTCGGTTTGTTTAATTTTACGAGTCCATTGTGTTCCGGCCGGGAGCAACGAGCTCTTTTACGACGGAAACAAGCATAAACCGTGTGTATCCCACCGGTGGAACAATCGAGTTTATGCGCGCGCGCGCGCGTTGCCTCTTCAGAATTGGAAACGGAAAGTCTATTCTCTGACCTTCCATTCACGCCATAAACGGCGCGCTTGAACAGGCGGCCCGTAATTCGCGGAATTGCCAGGCCGGGTACGCAAGTGCGCAAGTCACTTGATTAGCGACGAAACGAGCCGGCTACAGGTAACCGAGCGCGAGCCACGACACTCGACTCGGCTAATCCTTCTCCCTCCGTGTTGCTCCAGCGCGTAAACGGGGGCTCGCGGGGAATTAATAATCGGAGACGGGGGTATCGGAACCTGTTCATTCATTACCCCACTTTTTAGAAGCTCGGGCGAACTCCTCGACAAAGCTAGAAGATTCTTTAGCTCTACCTCTCACTCTCGCTGTAATCAAAATAATTGTATTAACCTCTTAACGCACAGTTTTTTTCGAAAAAAAAACGGCCAAAAAAATTAATTTATCGCCCCTGATTCAACTTTTCTTTCGGTGGAGAATTTTGATATACTGCGCTTTTGTTCCATGGAAAAAGGCTATATTTTATTCTTGAATAAATAAGTGTTATAGCTTACGATCCCATGTAAATGACAAATATCAATAAAACGATGTTATTTTTCTTCGCTTTCACGTTGTTATTTTCAATTCTCGATTATATTCGAGCGTGAAAAATTATAGCAGCATAAAATACAGCGCCGCTCGAATTATCTCGAGTGCGCAAATTAACTCGAGCGTACAAGTTAAGGGGTTGATTAACCCCTTAATGCACAGTTTTTTTGAAAAAGGCCGGCCAAAAAAAATCAATTTTTTTAAATGTAAAAAAACAATTTAGCACGTTGTCTTGGCAAGAAAATTACAAAAATACAAAAATAATCAAAATTTTTATTGCAATTCTAATTTTCAGAATATTACTATTATTATTATTATTGTTATTATTATTATTCTTATTATTATTATTATATTTTATTTTACATTATATTTTAGTAAAATACATATTGAAAAATGAGCGCATCAGAATCTGAATATGAATACGCTGTCGGAAAGCGGCTCACAAGGACGAGATAAGTCGTAAGTGAAAAGTAGAAAAAGGATATATTTTATACTTGAATAAGTAAGTGTTATAGCTTACGATCCCATGTAAATGACAAATATCAATAAAACGATGTTATTTTTCTTCCCTTTCACATTGTTATTTTCAATTCTCGATTATATTCGAGCGTGACAAATTATAGCAGCATAAAATACAGCGCGCCGCTCGAATTATCTCGAGAGCGCACAGCTTGGCCCGTTTGGCGCGCTCGAATAAACTCGAGCGTACAAGTTGAGGGATTAATTAAAGAAAGAATGAATAGAAAGCTGTTTCGAGCCTTCGAGAATAACGAGGACATCCTCTTGGTTCGAAGACGACTCGGTGGCACGAACTCGCGTTACACGGGTCGGTCTCAGGCGAGAAAGATCGCGGCTCGCGCGGCGCGAGCATGGAATCCAAAGATGTCGCCATGGCGTTATCAGCCAACCACCGTCCTATCTGGTCGAGTTCGCCAGAGACGCGCGCTCGCCGTCGCCGTCGCTTCGCGTCGCGCCGCGTCGAATAGGTCCGCGTTGTTATGCTACTTGCGAACACGGACTCGCGTACAGGAATAGCAAGCCCCACCTTTGGCGTCCCACGTGCGTGTATGCGGCACGCTGTATTTCCCGTGCGCGAGCGAGTGCAACACCGTCCGACGAAGTCGTTGACTGGAAAACGACCGGGGGCATAGGAAGAACGGGGGGCCGGGAGGGGGACGAGGGAGCAGGAGGGTGCCAGGGCACTCGGTACGCTCGTTTATTCGCACTTTTACCAGGTTCCCTCTCATGCCCGGCCAGTTTGTTTATCGGGGTCTTCTTGCATCGAGAGAAGAGGATGCCTGCACCCTTCTGGGCCACCGCAATCGGCGCCACCGGAAGCCGCCCCACCGCGGCCGCCATTTTCCTGCGGATGTTTACACGGGGTTTTAGCGAACCGATTTGAAAACGTGGCCGATCAGAAGAAACGTTTCGTCTGGAGATCGTCGGCGTTCGTCGGATTCGGCTGAACGTTTGTTTGTTAACAGAATGGGCGCCGGCATTGGACTCGTATGGGCGACGCTGATGGGTTTGACTGGGTATCGAAATTCATTTCTATCGTGTTATAGTGAACGAACTGAATTTTACCCTGGATTTTCAGACGATTTTGACATCGTAGTGAACGTTGGGCGCTGATATTCGACGCTCGACGAGTGTTGAATCATCGTGCTGGCGTAGCATCGGTTTCAGATTTTCGTTGTCCCATTATCAGCTTTGTGCACGCGTTTTAACGGCTCCGGCAAGAAACTCCTGCAGCGACCAAGTTTCATCGGGAGCATGGCAGAACCGTTAAGCCCGGGATGCCTATCGCCCCGGATAAAGATGCGATACGTGCAAGTCACGTGTTCCAGTTTTTTAGCCTCTAGAAAATCTCATTAAGGATTCCACTTTTTCCGCGTGTAACAGCCGCGGGTAAAATGGTGCGATACCGCGGCAGAAATATCGAAATCGATCGGTCACAGAGGTTCTTACGTTAAGCGGCCGGAGAGAGAACACGAGATCGGAAAAGTTGCACCGCCCGTAGACCGCGCCGGTGTTTACGGGCAGAGAATCGCGTTCGCGGATTACCGTCAGCAAAATTGCGAGCCGAGGGAATGTTAAACGACGGAGGAAGTCCTAATACACGCGCGTGATAATAAGAGCAGCGGAGGCAACGTCTCTCTTTCTTGAGAGACGCCTGCTTATCCCCATGTTCTAGCTGTAAAGGTGGTACATTCGTCAGGAAACAAGAAATTAAGCGATGCACGATCGAAGGGCTCACTCGTGATCGTAATGTTACGTTTGAGTCTGCGTGACTTCCGGTGGAACCCGCCTTTCCTGTGCCCCCATCGATCGACCCACGCGCTTTAAGGTTTCCTTCGAACGTTTCCTTCCCGCTCGGAGCGGCTCGAGCACGTTTCCAACGAACGCTATCTTTCGGCGATCGGTTCAGACGGCGGTATAGCGCAGGCCAGAGCTGATCGAACGGCAAAACTGGTATCGGGAGCAGGTGTTGCAACAAGAGGCTGGAACGAATTCTTCCATCTTTAATGAAAAGCAAATGTAAAAGGGACGAGGGAATTGGATCTTGGTCATCTTTGGTCTCTTTCGGCCTCCCCCACCCTCTTCGGCCGCTTCTACTATAATCACCGCTTGCCTTCTTCAGAAACTGGTCTTTGCAAGGTCGCCATAAGAACCTGAATGAAAATCAAGTTTGTCGAGAGCTACTTAGAAAGGGACATTAGAGGATCCTCGAGGAGGCCTGGTAAAATGACCGGCGACTTCCTGGAAGGGGCTGGTTACCCTTTTAGTTAACGATTTATCATCCCAGCACCCCAATCAAGAGGTCACCGAAGACAACTTCGCAATCTTCAGCGTGGTTATTATATCTGTTTCTTTTCTTTTTTTTTTAATTTAATTTCCACAAACGAATTACCAAACGTTCGCATCGGAATGTTTATTATAATATAAACCGGCGATGTGGAATGCGAACTAGCGCAACTGCGAGCTATACTTTCTCACGAAATCACGCACTTGACTGGCCAGATCGGAATTTCTCTCGGTGTCGTCGATCGGAACCGTTCTAGCAGCTGACAGGATCCTCGACGTCTCTTCCTCGGCCGGAAGCAACGTCGATCGTTTCCGCACCCTGCGCGGTTCACGGATACCCGAGTTATCATCGTGAATCGACGCTCCGCTCCCTATACGGGGACTCGAGTCACGGGCATAATTAAAATGCTCTAGTAAACGTTTTAACTGCTCCGGAGCCGACACACGGTTTTTCTTATAGCGCATCTCCTTCCACGGGAACTCGTTATTCTCATTTCCTGTCGACACCGCGCCGCTCATCGTTGCCTCCGACACACCGCTGTCCGACGTTTGCGCGGCCCTGCTCACTGGAAATTGCGAAACTCGCTAACAATCGCCGTTTCCCGTCTTCGATCGATTTCGTTCCCTTCGACGTTTACCGAAAATTATGTCACGTTCGAACAGGCCGGCCAGGAAATTCTTGATTCTCTTTGTCGCGTCGGCGACGTGGCTCGCCGAGCTGTTTCGCAACTTCTTCAAGTATTTCGAACCCCGAGAGCCTCGCACTTTTTCCATCTCGATGCCCGTCTCCGATACCTTCTGCTTCCACGAAGTTTTCCTCTCCTTCTCTCTCTCCGCCGCGGGGTCCTTCTTCTTTTTGGGTTTTGAGGTTTCGCGATCGTCGCTCGCGCTACTACTTCCGGTCTCGTGATTCTTCATCCGCGGAACCATGCTCCGCAGTTTCGCGTGCAGTTTCTCGATCTCCTCCAGTTTGTCCATGATCTCCTTCATGTACTTCTCGGCCATGGCTAAACGAAACACGTGACGTGTTTCTTTGGTCAAAAAAAAAAAGGAAAAATGTGTGCGCGCGGTCGGCAACCTTACGACCTCCTTCGGTTATCGAAGAAACAGATGAGTCGCTTGCGATCGTGGCGTTACTTCGTATCGCGGTGCACGGTGTCGCTCGTTCGGGGAGACAAATTGTAACCTTTTCAGGAAGTTTCGCGCAGTTTCGAACAGCGGCCGATTTAAATTAACCAGTTCCGATAATCGCCGGGTAAACGATGCTGCCGAACAAGAAGACCGAGAAATGCCAGTGCACGGGAAGACGGCGAGACCCGGCCGCTGTTACTGTCATGCTCGTGACGAAGGAGCGAGCCTGAATGACATCGCGAAAATCATCGCCGCGTTAAACCATAAAATCTTGGTCTTACGAAACGAGGTTAACGCGTTTAAAAATGTCGCCGCCAACTGCGGGAAGAAATCGTCGGATGAGAACAAGAGCGACCACCTGTCCGCTCCAAATTACGAAACAGAGCCCGGCATCTCCCCAAGTAACGCGCAACCTGATGGACCATTGAAACCGGAAACAGCTGTGGCGCACGTGATTCCTTTCCGAACGAGGCCCGTTATCAATTATCAGCTGGGACGTGAGAAGGCCGACAGCGAGGTTCTAGCTGACATCTTGAACGGTGCGGTAAATAGCAACGCGTACTCTAAGCTTGTCTACAAGAAACTCCCGAGGGCCAAGAAAATCAAAATCTCAAGGGGGATGCAATATGATCCAACAATGGGGCGCCAGAGGATCGGAGATCTTTTTAATTGGTTGAAAACTGCATTGCTAGCCGCGAAAATAACATTTTTCAAGTGGAATAGAGAAAGTAGTCTGAAAGATAACGATCTTGTGCCGGTTGATCTCGAAACTTCTGCAGACGATGCAGCTTTCCAGGACTTTGAAGAGGACGCGTTGGAGGGAACAATTGATTGGACGTTCGAGGCTGTGAAAATTGAACGGAAAGGTGCCGAGGAAACGTTGGATCCGTTTAAAGGAGTGCAAGAAAATAAATTGTTTAGAATTGGCCTGGATAGGTATAAGGGCATTTTACGAGAAGATGAAGAAAATCGACAGCTGGGTTTTGAGCGTTCAATGAAGAGACGAATGGGTGGTGGTGCGGAAAACCGCGTAATTTCGGACTTTAACGGCAAACTGCAAAAAGTTGGCTTGTACAAAACCTTGAAGTTGGACGTAGAGAGCGTGAAACGAAGGCTTGACGTCTGCATAGATCGGTTGAACGAAATAATCGAAGACGTTTCCATAATTTGTTCAGCTTTGCATCTGTTGGACGGCTTAAAGAATTTCAAATAAAGGAAAATTGCGTTCAGGCTTCGAAAGATAGGGGGAACATTTTTATTGATTTTTACAGCAGGCTGAAATTGAAAGAAACATTAGAAAATGGCTGAACATTATTGATTTTATGAACTGCGTCATTATTCGTGTTTTTTGATTGCTTGGTTAATTGACTTACTGTTTTGTTTTTTTTAAATTAGAGTCTAATTATGAGACTATAAGGATAAGCGACTAAAAAAAGTCGAACGACTCAAAACGCCATCTCTTGGTACTAGCAATAAGCTAAATGTAGGGATACACTGACACCAGTAAACACGTTTGTTGGCAAAATAGTAACTTGAAAAATTCCCTAAACCCGGAGTAACTTCAAGTTACACGATCCAAGTGCTGTTCTCATATATGGCAGGCAACTTTTTAATAAAATTGTGTATGTTGTCATACATTGCAATCTAATGGAACCGATGTAAAGTCGATGCACGTCAAAATGCATGAGCGTTTATTGTTTACCGAGGCCTACGGTAGAGAGAAGGAAAAGTTCTTCGTCAAGTCCAAAGGTATCTATGTTTTGATCCATTAAATGTCACGTTGAACGGCACACCTAACCTATCTTTGTGTTTGTCTTACATGGTCCTATAGATGAGCAATCGATAACTGAACTGCTGTCAGATACAACTAGAACAAAATCTATTTATGCTAGTACCGTATCAATTATCAAGGAGGTAGTTTTACCCCAAGGGTATCCTGACAGCGTCCATTCGGATTATACACAATACCAAATATGGGACACTGTACAGGTTACTTTATAGAGCAATTCATCCAAATCACTGTCCCTCTGTTTTTTGACACAGAAAATATCGTCACCGTTACATTTTTATTTATGTTTAACCATGCAATGTTTTATTTCTTTGGCAGTCATTAGTTCCAGAAGTCTGTTCATTTTATATTTGCGTTAACGCTAATATTTACGTGTTCATTGTTATACTATAATGTTTTATTTTTCAGGCATTCGCAAGTACTATACTGAGTATTATGACAACACATTCTATTATGCAAGGTGTAGGTGTAGGTGAACCTGAAGCAACACCGTTGGCCGCAGCGATCACGTGGGTATTAAAAGATGGGGCTGGAATGATCGGTCGTATCGCATTCGCATGGCGGAATGGGTAATTCAAATTATTCAAATACAATTAACTAGTTTGCGCAACTATTGTATAAGAACAGTTTGTCCTTTATTTATCAGGGCAGATTTTGACAGACAGTGTAAAAAATGGAGGCTTTTTGCAGACGTTCTTAATGATTTAGCAATGGGAATAGAATTACTCTTACCTTATTACTCTTCCTATTCTCTTGCAATATTGTGTGTTTCGATGGTAATGAAATCAATTGTTGGTGTTGCTGGTGGGGCAACAAGGGCAGCTATCACACAGCATCAGGTATAATGGTTCTGAAATCAAATTTATTTATTATTAATAGATAAATTTGATTTATTCGGAATATATATTGCAGGCATTAAAAAATAATTCTGCAGATGTCTCAGCCAAGGATGGTAGTCAAGAGACATGTGTAAATTTAATAGCATCATGTGTTGGAATCTTAATGCTCTCTACTGTTCATATTGGCAGGTAAATGTGCAGTTAAATATATTTAGTATTGTTTAAATAAGAATGGCGCGCGATCTTATGATAAGGAATAATATTGTTGATGTACCTATAGTATATATATAATCTGCATGTAGATACATAATGGAACTCTATCTCTTTCTGGTGGCAGTACATCAATACGCCAATTACGTGGCTGTGAAATCTCTACGTTTAAATTCTTTAAATGAAGATCGATATGCGTTAATAATCAAAAGTTACGTAACCAACGAAGTCATTCCTGAACCTGAAGAAGTTAATAGAAATGAATCAGTATTATTATTCTCAAAACCTAGTAAGAGTAAACTTGATTTTAGTGTTACACCGTAAATAGATGGATGAAAATTGTTGTCTCTATCAATTATTTTTTACAGCAATGAACATGTGTGGGTTTAACATAAAAATGGGCGTGTCTCTTGCCACTCTTATAAAGAAAAATATTATTTCTACAAGTGATATTGACCTATCATTAAAACTCTTTTTAGATAGGAAATATTTGATTGCCATTGACATAGAGAATAGGACTATTTTTATATGTTTTAAAAAGGATGCGTCAGCTTCGGATGTTTTGGAAGCGTATTTACACGCTTGCTTTTGTGGTTTCTTCATTTGTATGTCTCTCAAAGTGCCACTCGTAAGTAACATACGATCACTTTTTATTTCATGTATGTACATACATTTAAAAGTATTTTACATTTCAAGGATCTCTTCTTAAAACCAGAAGTAAGTGATATATCGTATCCTCTATTGCGCCTTTACGTGCTTAGTAAGAAATACTCCATTGCAAACAATAGCACGCAGTCATCAAAAGCAATAGAAAGCATTTACGTTACTAATTTGTTGATTTCTGGCGAATACAAAGCATTTATTAGCGGCCTTGAGAGTAAAGGTAAGTTTTATCCTATGAGATAAAAATTGTACATCTTTTCTTTTGTATTAATAGATATACTTCTTCTAGGGTGGGTTACGGAAACTAATTTGTTACCCGTAGCGTCATGGAGATTTTTATAAAGAAATGGTAAAAGAAAGGCGAAGCATGATCATTAAACATATTAAATATTGTTGCTCCTTTCTCGACATTATTTGCATATCTTGTAACTATCTGTTGGCGATGAGATAAAATTATCTATAAATATTTTCTTACAAATTTTTATCACAGGTGATTATAGTATAGTAAAACTGATACGGAAACCAGTTTATTTCCAATAATTTATAAAAATATAACACGCCTTTAACCTGTACAAAATTTCTTGGTTGAAGAAGTTGAACTAAGACTCTTGCTCTTGTTTAGGACCAGTTTGTGATAAATGTTTCACTATGTCCACCCAATCCCATCCTCGAGGTCTTTCTCCTTTTCCATCGGCTTTGTTCCACTGTCTACGTTTCTGGGCTTTACTCAGGTGTTCTTTCTTCGGTTTCTTTGTTGTCTCTTCAGCCTACACGCAATAAATTTGTTCTTCGTGCATCTTAATTACATTTTATCTGATTAAAAAAAAAAAGCTATATTTACCTGTTGTTTTTCTTCTGTTATTTTAAGCTTGCTAGCCTGTGTATTAAGATCTACAGATTCCGGTTGTGCAGAAATCAGTTCAAGATAATGCTCTTGAACTGATTGAAATAATGTGTAGGTCATGGCACTTCCGAGCCACTGGTCAGCCTCTGCTTCCACGAGTTTCATCACATTGTCTTTAACTTCTTGTACACTGTATTCCAATCATTCACCTTTAATAAAAGCAACAGAATGCAAGAATAGTCAAAGAAAAGCGTAGCTGGACTTACATGTGCTTGTTGTAAAACGTGTTCATATTAATGGAAGGTTTCTCCGATGGATATGTTGAGCCCCATATGATCTCCAATAAGAACGATTTCATATCGTTATCCTCTCCAAACTGTGCATGTAATGATCGTTATAACATCCGAGTGCATAGCAATCGAGGTGCCATAGTATGCCAATAAATCAAAAATACATATAAACGCGCTACGGATCGCGATTACAGTGAAACACAGGCGAATGCAACGAAGATGAAAATAGAATCGTTACATTGTACGGTCTTGAATATCTTAATTCTGATATATCAAACAATATGTGAAAGAAATTGATATTATTTCGGCGCACAGACCTTGTATTGAAATGTGGTGGGTGTCAGCTGTTTAAAAGCCGTATCTCCGTCGTATATCGACAAAAGTACTTCTCTTTCCTCTTCTTGAAGTTCGGCATCGCTCATTTCCCTTCTTCAACCTAAAATTTTGCTAGCCCAATATTTTTTATACGCGCACTGTTCATGCGTACCTTCGAGGTTAAAAAAACAGGTAGACGCAGCTGTTAGGTCGATCGTGCTGCCCCGGTTACATCATTCGCACCACGCTCAAAATTCAAATCACGACCGTTACAATACGTTGCAAAACAGTGAAATTAAACGGTCTATCAGAACATCTGACCCCGAAGTACATTTATTTCACCAAATCTTATCAATACTTCGCAATCGAGAACATTTTTCACCGTAAAATGATAAAGAAGATAATAAGTGACTGTAGCAACAGAACTGTAACGGTTGTTGCGTCGTCCACGCGACTAGATGGAGTCACAGTTCAGTTACAGGAGTTTCACGACTATTCGAATTCATATTTGGATCAAACAGGGTTTCGTGTTTGGTTATTGGAACGAAGGAACCGTGTCGGTGGTGTCTAATTAATTACTGTCTTGATTGCAGGAGATTATGGAACTTGGTGGCGTTCCAGACAACGTACAACGAGAAGGAACAGAAATTCAATGAAAGAGAAGCGTAAGGAGTAGGATAAGGATGCTGAGGCGATCAGTAACTTATCACTGGCAAGGCGCAGGCATTTCCCGCGTTATCAGCGCTCTGTACAAGGAAACGCCGCGGACCTGTACGGACCTGTACGGTTGGCCGTATGCCATGGCGGTGAATACCGGCCGATGTTACAATGTGTTCGAGAGAGAAATGAAGTGAAAAGCGGATAGCAGACGGGGGTGAGAGGAAAACTCGAGGGAATGGAACAAAAAAAGAGCCGGAGTACATACTAGCCCGAGTAGCGAGCCGCGGATTAATGTGAGTTTCCACTCCGCGTACCCCAGCCTAGCATTTACACGAACATCAGTTCCTGACCCCGTTCTCCCTGTTTCGTTTAAATTTCTCTCATCGCGGCACGACTGTATCGGGAATCGAAGAATGCACCAGTTGTAACGACGCATCATCGGCTTCCTGTCGGTGGAATTTTTCATTCTCGTTTCGCGCGATACGCCATCGATGCCGGTTACATTGGCGGCCATTTTTTCTACCCTTTTTTATACACTCGACGATAAAACTATCTCGCGGACCTCGATATCGGCCACCGGCAGCGAACATGTTGGTTATGATCACAGAAATATTTTTATTCGTTTCTTTCACCGTTCCGAATACCGAAATCCCTGTACGCGGCACTCTAATTTTAGGACTAAATGAGTCAAGTTGCGTCATAGTACGCGCCAATAATAAATGGGTCGCCATGTTGGTTCTTCTGGGTGCTGCGTGTAGCATAAGAGGATGACCCTTCTAAGATCGTTGACGATTAAATAATTTGTGATTCTCTTAAGAGGTAAAGTACGAAAACATCTATTGTATATTTTTTATTATGATTCATATTTTATTATGATTCTTTCTTTTAAAAATAGGTATCTTTTTAATTACTATTATGTAAGGGCTAAGATTAAGTGGATTCTACAAATATAACCTCCACGTGATCCTGAACACTAAAAATGAATGAAAATACATTAGAAAATTGCTAGGACTTTAGGAAAGTGTAGCTTGGATTATTTTGATGTTAATGGCACATTTTTCATTTAAAATACAATCAAACTGTTAGGAAAAAATCGCAGATCAAGTTTTGGCACATCATTATAAAGAGCAGATTTGCCGTTATAAGATCATATTGAAAGGAATGTATACAAAAATATTTGTAAACTCTGCAGATTCGTTGTTTGCACAATTTCAATATCATAAGAAAGAATCTCAGAAGACTACAGTCTTCAAAATTAGCTCCAGCTACTGTTGCAATTTTGCAATTCTTTAATATTGTTTTTATTATTGTTATTTATTATTATATTTTATTATTATTATTTATTATTTATTTATTATTGTTTTAATACTGTTTATATATGTTATTTGATGCGCTCTGGCTAAATAAGACGCTCAGCATAGATTTGCAAAAATAGTAAATTCAGTACATAATAGTATTAATATTTTTATAGAGGGGGAATCACAGTGCCGGCAAAGGATGCTCGACGGGTGCAAACGGTCGATTAAAAGAAAAATCAGGATCGCGTGCGTGCGCGGTGGCGATGAATAATTGGATATTTGGTCCGGGGGCTGTCGTGCGGGCCGAATTCGTAGAAGAGGAGCGCGTCCTGCGCGAAATACAGGTGCGTACACGCGATATAATCCACGGTATTTCAGGGAATGGTCGCCGAATTCGGCGAAGCCCGCTTTTGCGGTGAACGCGGCGAGAGGGTTGGCGTGACTTACGCTCGCCACGTGTCCGCGAGTGCGTTTGCGAAACGACTGGCTCGATCCGAGCTCGTTTGTCCCGACCGATCGACCATCGATCTGCTTAAGTAACAGACCGTAGATCTCTCGTTATCGCCCACTGAGTTCTCGGTAACCGAGTCACTCGCGGTGACTGCGGAAAGATGGAATGGGGGTACATGGGACGATCAGACCTTCTCGGGGGCCATTTTTTTTAAGGACTCACCGAGATCGCTGCTACGTGCAAAAATTCTTATTTGAAAATCTTACTTACCTGACATTATTGAGTCAGAACAATTTACCAATTGTAAACTTTTTTCCTTTTTCATTCATTTATGTTAAGGATGTATGGATTGACATGAATAGTAATTATTTATTTGTTACATTGCGTAAGAATTTACAATATGAGCTTATGTTCTCTATTAAGGGGTGTTTAAGTTAATCTATTCATCAAGTTCAAGGGAGTGTGTAATCTCCGCTTTCACAATCGTGGCAAATATAAAAATGTATTGCATTAAATTTTACTTGATTTGTTGGTAGTAAATAATTCAATGCGAACAACAATATTCTTTATCTTCTTTGTCACTGGACTTCATTCCTCTTCTTATAGGTGAAAAAGTTGCTGAAAGAGTTCTCTCCTTACAATTTCTCTCCTATATTTTTCTTCACTCTTTTCTCTTGCTTTCCCTTATATCTTGGGCTTTCCTTAGAAATATTTATATTTACTTGAAACATCCTTCTCTTTTTATCCTCGTGCTACCACGCCTTTCTCATTAAATTGTGAATTCTAATTACTGGAATGCTTAAAGTATCATCAGCATCATTTAATGCTCTTAGAATGTGATAAACTTTAACATTTATAGTATAATTAAAGTAAGTACTCAACATTTACAATATAATTGGTGTCTTGGAACAGACACATCTTCCCTCGAGATCTATCACACGCCATAACATGCCAATTGAAATTCGTAATTGAAAAGTAAATAGTTCGTTGCAACTCTTCAGCTACAATTGGTGCGAGCATCGCTACGAGTGGTTACCAGCGCAACGTTCCAAACGATCCCATAAATCTACAAGTACCTGGAGAGCGACAAGAACTTGCAGTAGATGAAACATCGGTGGACATGCAACTGGACTGGGCATTCAAATCGAGATTCTGATCGGCGATCGGCGGCTGTAGCCGGTTCGTCCGGCGGTATGTAAATTTGGGCGGCGGTATAAAGTGCTTCACCCAGTATACGCGGTCGTAATGAGCCTGCCCCCCTCGCGATAGAGACAATAATAATAACAAGAGCAAAGCAAGATGAGGGAGGCGCCGCGGTGTCGCGAGTGCATTGATCACAAAGAATCGCCTAGGTGCCCGTGATTCAGAGTAGCGGCTGCCTCCCTCCGCTTGTAAGTGGCTCTACGTGGCCGGCCCTCTCTCTAGTCCAAGCCCGGGTAGCTCATGAAACATGGATCGAGAGTCGCCCTGGAAGAAGCTGCGGGAAAGAAGCCGACCGCCTGCCGTGCGCTCGCCGATCATCACTGTTAGCGATGGGACCAATACCCTCGCGCACGGGCTACCGATATCTCTCGGTAGCCAGGACAGCCGCGATCCTCTCCTCGGCCGTAGGAATTTCGCCAGCTGCGGCAGCGGCTAAATCAAAATTGACGGTGGATCACTTAGCATCTGATCGATGCGCGGCGGCCCACTCGAAGCGGATGCATCACTCGAACCGGGAGCGGATTCGGAGCGTAATAGCCTGGCAGAAAGCTGGCACCGAGGGTTGGCGCGCGGATTGTTGTTGCAGGGCCTGGGATGTACCGAACAGGGATTCGAAGTCACGAGAACCGTGGAAATTGGAATTAGGCGAGCGTACACAGGACGGGGAATTATGGGGGAGTGCCCGTGCACACGCGGAGACGTACGAAAATAGAGATATGGAGATGCGGAATTGAAAGGGAGCCTTGGAGAAACGGTTCGGTACACCGAGCCCGTTCGATAAAAACCCGAAAATCGGGGACACGAGAGCGCCGAAATTTCGAAATCTCGCCGAGTGGGAAATTCGGAAAAGGTGGTTGAACGAGAACGCGCCGCGGATCCCCCGGAAATATGGAAATACGTAACCGCGGAATTGCGAGTTGTAAATACGTATGCAAATGCCGCGAGCGTTTTAATTGGGGCTGCTGGAAACGCCGATGGATCGTTTTAAAGAAGCACCGCGGAGGTGTTGGGCGGCTCCGCGATCGGTCCCATCACTAATCACCGATGCGACCACGCGGCTAAGTCCCCTTCGACCAGCACCGGTGCTCGGCCACGCAAGAAAAGCTTCCTGGCGCTGTTGGATTCACGGAAATTAGTGCCACCGCGATGCTTCCCCTGAACATTACTCCGCACGCCGATATGCATTATGCAAAACCGAGAACTACCGCGTCGTAATTGTATCGTTTTGATAAGTAAGCTCGCGCGAGAACCACGCTGCCGTTCCACAACCCATCCCCCTCATTCGCTGTCTCTTCTTTTCTTGCGATTACCCGCCGCCGGTAATTGTACTGGGTGATTCAGAAACGCTTGCTGGGGGGTGGTGGCGTTCGCCTAATTACATCTGTTAAATCTATCTGAAATAATAGAGCGCCGCGATCGCGAATTCGAACATCGGGAATATCTGTTTATTTTCGAAAAACGAAACTTTTAATTTCTAATGCTTCTATTCGATTATTCGTCACGCTTTCGAATTAGAGGAGTTTTAGATCTACTTAATTTCTAATGTTCCTTTTCAATTATTTGTCACGCTTTCGAATTCGAGGAATTTTAGATTCTCTTCATGGACGTTGACATATTGTATGTGTGCGCTGAATACTTTTCAGATTAAAATTATTCTGAGTAAGGAATATAAAAACCTGTTCGAATAAGACGTGATCGAACGAAACATTAGATTACTTTCGTTTACTTTAAAAAGTGGTCCCTGAAGAGTTTACTGAATTTTTAAACAAACACGTAAATCGAAACAAGACACCTGGGACAAGGTAGATTATATTGTTATTATTTATACGTTCATTATTATTGTTCTAATGATACACTTTCAAAATTAGATAAAACTCTGAAAGGTAAAGTAACACAGGGAAGAAAAATGGAAGGCCATTTGTATTCATTACATAGGAACCATTTCGAATTACCGTTAATTTTCTGTAATCGCCGTTAGAACAAGTCTAATTCCCGAGAAATGTTCGTGGAAATTCATTTGAAATTTCGTATTAACCATTTGCAGTCGACTGACGACACTAAAATACAATTCAAAATTGTTATGCACCGTTTCGAAATAATGATCGAATTGTTCCGTAATTAAAAAACTGCGAAAAGCTTAACTACATACTGCGTGAGTCGCAAAATTCGTTTTCACAGGAACAAGAAACACCGGTTTATACGGCTCGAGTTAAAATGGCTCCGGCAGCAAAGAGTTAACATTCTAAAGTTAAATACGAACAGAAGAAACGTGTTACAATGCTGAATTTAATTTAGATCGCTGATAATGGCGACTGAGCCGTTCCAGAGTGACCTTGCACTTTAGTTTCGCCGACTTAATTTCAGTTAACGGTATCGCGAACAAAACCTCGTCGGCGCTGTTTGCGAACGTGCGAAGTCTCATTGAATCCGTAATATCGGCCATTGTAACAGCCGTAACGAATTTTACGAGCTGCCGGCGTGCACCGTATATCGAGAGTGCATTAGAATGGGACCGTGTAAAAGGCTTAACTAGATTTATTAACGGGAACACCGGTATAAACACCGGTAATCGTGGCACGTTTACAATGTACCGTGTTCACCGATCCGCCGTTAGGGAACACGTTTATTAATAAACGGTCGAAGATTATTACACTCGCGCCGCGATTATTTCATCGCATTAGCTCCTGCCGAATAGCTGGCTCTGCAGTTCATTCACCGAGCCAGCTTATGCCAGCTGAAACACTGCGGTTCTTTATTTCACGAAGCGTGTTTATTCATTTTCAGACATTGCCAAAATCTCGTAAATAGAACGTTGAAAACAATTAGACTGTTGAGCACTTTTTTAAATTAATAAGTCATCTAGGAAAAGTCAGCAATTTTTACGTTCTTATACATTCTCCTATTTTATTAGCAAAAATTGAGTATAAGAGAACTGTTTTACAAAATTAATTATTTGCATATTGTAGAAGAAGTCGTACAAAATTTTAGAAAACAGGATATACTGAAAATGAATTTACAAGAAATGTCAAACAAGTTATTTTGTCCTCCCTTCGCAGATCCAGTGTCAAATAAAATCTGATAAAAAATTGTCCAGAGATTTTCCGGGACAGACGTTGTTAATTTCGACAGCGCCGCGGATAATTTTGCGTAAAGGGTCAGCGAATCGGTTATTGCAGTACATCGATGTCGGAATCGAGGCGAATGATTTACAAATGATCGAAACGATCCCCGAGTTCACGGCGCCCTGATGGCTCCATAATTTCTATCATCGCGACACGCTCTCGTATAATTCACAGTTGCGAACTGAATCGCGATTCGTTTTACTTTCGACCGGCAAAAATATTCTCCCCATTTCCAGCGGAATCCGGCCAGATTTCTCGTCGCATGCTTGCCAATCGCCATTAAAGTCCCCGCGGATTTCCAACTTTCATCGAAGACTCTTCCAAGCTTTCTGTATCTAATTTCTTAATGTGTAGCTTCCTCCTCCAATCAGTCTTCCAGTTACACGCCGCCCGCCTCGTTCTGGCTTTCAACGTAATTACGCCGCGCCGCCGAGGCAAGAAAGGACGATGCGATTTGCGCATCCACGTCGCGACAAATATTTTATCAGTCGTTATCAACCCGATGCTAGCACGCGCGCGCGCGCTCGCTCTATTCCGCGGTTTTTCGAGATTTCGTCGCATTCGTCATCCGCGTGGTCGGGTGTTGCTTTTTCTTTGTTCTAATTACGGGATGGGGCGCGCGTATTTCATCCGCAATATCGTCCGCGGACGTTCTCGGCTGGCCCAAATCCCCTGAAACATCCTTCGCTGGCTTCCTCAAACAGCATCATCCGCCCCTAATTGCGGTCCGCATATTTCATCCCCGGACAAATATTTTCCCCGGCCACACCGCGGGTTCGGACGCCCAGAAAGATGCATTTTCGTAAAACATTTGCCGTTTCCTCTTTGAACTCGTGGAAACGGCTGCCTCGGTCTTGATTGCCCGTCCACCTGCACCAAATATTCCCCACGGAAAGAGATGCGTCTCCTAAAAGCGTCCTCTGTTTGAGCGGAAACGGGTCTTTATTATCCATCGTTTGTTATAGCTTTATTATAGGTTTATTAATTAACCATGTTGCAGAGAGAGACGCGGTAACGAGGGAAGAAACGAACTCGAATGAAATGAAGTTGTTTGTTTCAAATCACTTCCAGCATTCCGGGTCTACGTTAAGAAATGTGATCAGCTTGAATTGTTTTATGCACGCGATGTATGCACGTACGTATCTCTTGAAAGTAATTTAAATACTTAAGTGAAATTTAATGTCTTACGTTATTTTTGCTCGTCGAACGGTTATATAAAGACACGTCCAACGTGACGCGGGAAACGCTCGCGGTAAACGTTCAAGGAAACCTTTAAAATGATACTATCGGACTAGTCTATAATCTCCTGTAATTCTTGTAAATCTTCTACATTTTTCAGATTTTAATCGAACTATGAATTCTACGAGAACGACGAGTAGCTGTGACGTCGAACGTCAGTAGAAAGACTATAGGAGTCGAAAAACAAGACTGCTGAAATTGCCGAAGGAAGGAGGAAATTCTCAAGTAGCTACCGGAGCCTTGCAACAGATGCAGGAAACTTCTACTTTGCATAATGATCCGGAGCCCAGCAATTCCAGCGGAAAGATGACCTTTTACATTCATTATAAACCGTGATCGTCATCTTCCTGTCAGCTTCTTGCAAAATAAGGCGTTAACGTCCAGTCGCAAAAGTGTCGTTTTGATTTTTTCGTTTTTTTTTTTTTTTTGAAAAATCCTCGCGACACGAAACTGTTCTCGAACGGTTGATCGAGGAACGGTGTCTCGTAGGTGTCCATCGCTACCGATTGCTCTCGTCGAGAAGACGCCGACGACGCAGAAATCGATCGGCTGGAGGGGGGAGGGCAGGCCAGAGCGGGGTGTTCATAGGAAAGAAAAAGGGAGAAATTGATCGGCCACGGTGTGCGTGGCCGGCTCGTTACAAAATACTCGATACTCACGGGAGGTCGGCTTTCGTTCGAAACGGCTCTATCTTCATGCGAAACCAGAGAGCCGGGTGGCTACGCGACCATAAATGGGTGATGTACGATGTAACGATCTCTTCACTCTCTCGTCCCGACATCACAATTAGCCATCTACGTAGACACGGCTACGAACTAACAAACCGAACGAACAAACTGTCGCCGCTCGGTCCGGCTGCCGTTCACCGAGGAATTGCGTTCGTTCAATTAACGACAGACTCGATTAACCGTACCCACCGCTCCCCCCCTCTCTCTCTCTCTCTCTCCGTTCTCTTCCCATGGCGAACAGGCTGACCAGCACGAATATAAATTAGCGACTTCAATCGATTGTTTGCCCCGGGGCCCGGAGTGATCGGGGAAGTGTCCCGGCCCGCGGATCCGGAAAACCCTGCGGAACGAGGATACCGTCGGTTCACGCACGTTTTTTTTCCAACGATTTAGCGCTCGTAGATCACAAGATTTCTCGTTTGCAAACGGTACAATGTGTCGAGCTGTTTTTTTGAGGGATTAAGAAGTTGCGAAACCGTGCGTTCCCGATTCCGGGCGAGCGCGCGGATTCGAGAGAGCTCGCCGAGAGACTTTTAGTCCGCTGGACGCATCAATTTTTGATCTCGATCCGTTTTAACATTGAACGCGTAGCCGTGCACTAGAAGTGATTGATGTACGCCGTTTGAGTGAATTCGCAACGTATCTTTATAACGTTGTTGATTGTTAAATAAAATACCTGGAACGTATCGTTTCACTGTGGTTCGAAGTTTAGTTCGCAGATAGATTTTTAACTTATGCATTACAAATGTATTATTGTTTCTAGTATTCAGAATTGCGTGGTGTTAAAGCGTGATTCTCATGATTCAAGGCGAAAGAAAATTTTTCTATAATCTACAGTCTGTGAGAAAAAATTTCTGCGTGTTGGGAATTAATGATTTCAGTGCTGACTGAACTGAAATGGTATAATGGAAGACCTGCTTTTTACCAATATTTTTACATCGCATTGCATTTATATTATAAATCATGAACACTCTATTACACATTGTATCGTTCATCAATGAGCTTCGATAAGCTGCAACAAATGGATCTAATTCCAGTATCAGAAATTTCTTGTTTTTTCATAGATTACGGGTTGTCGCAACAGACGAATAATTTTAATTGCGATAAGGATCGAAAAGAACGTGTTTTCATGGCAGACAAGCATCGACTTCTCCCGGGATTTATGAAAAGGGGAGGCACTATTCGAACTCTGCTCAATTTGCGAACGCTGCTCCCTTTGATGTTGCACTTCCCGCAGGACAATCCTATTGAAAATCGCTGTCTGCCGTTGAAAAGCCCGTGAAATGTCAAAAGTGCGGTGCCAAAAGCGACGGGCCGTTACTCGAAAATTTCAGTTCACGGGATAGCATTTTATTCCCCGACGAGTTTTTTCTTTCACCCTATTATGCGCCCGCGAGCTCGCGCTCCCGTCCGTTTTCTGCGCGTTCAATTACAAAAATATCCTGATCCGGTTTAAAGTTCGACCGCGCGGACCGTGGAATTTGATGTTCATTTGCTGAAAAATCAAATTCCACGTATTCCAAATATTCCATATTTATCAGACGTGTATTGCCTTCTTGTTCAGTCTGCTTCGGTTTTTTTTTTGCTGAATCGTGGAACGCGTTTAAACAATCGAGAAGCGAGAATTAACTCCGCGAGTCTTCCAAAAGCTGACGCATTAATCGAACGAAAACCTCGAACAAATGAATTATAATAAAATATAACGTACGTAGACCATTGCTCGAGCTTTTCATCCAAATTATTCGTGATCAGTTTACCATGCCAGGATTGCAGTTGTTTTACGAACGCGTATTAATTATGAAGCTTCCCCGACGGGGTGAAAATGCGGTAAAATTAACGAAAATGCGGGTAATTATTCGGAGTTGTAAAAATGGCGCAGCTTATCGATATTAGAGAACGCGAAGCAGAACGAGGATTATAATTGTCTTCGCAGAAGCGGCCCCCGAGGCATTTAATTAAAATCGCACCTGTGCTTTCCGTGTGTTTTCCCTTTCGAAACTGCAATATTCGTCGCGACGGTGTTACATAGCGTGACGAGGGCACATACATATATTACACGGGGGCACATACGAGATGTTTGTTCAAACAATACGGTGAGACCTAGAATGATTCGTACATACTTGGTAAAGGAGAGCGTTAATTGCGGGCTTCGCAAAAGTACGTTCTACGCTTTTCCTTGCACAACAAGTATGATATATGTAATTTCTCAATAGCTTGTGCTAATATTTTTGCGAGCTTCTCAAAAAACCACGCATATGGTTCTTCATCGTAATAAATCTCAATATTCTTTCGCATCGTTTATCGATTTTACGGATGCAACGGGAAATGCGCTAAAAATCTGTTCGCAGTGCGTTTCGATTGGCACCTTTTCTTCTCACGGTGCGCAACGAACTCCGAAAACGCGCAGTGAAAACCAGTCTCCCCGAGATTGTTTATGAAAGGGCGAGAGTGAGTCGGCCTGTAATTGACCCTTTACGGGCGCAAACAGCGCGACAAGGACAGAAACGAGACCGGCCGATCGGAAGGAAGGATCGATCGGGTCGGTAAATAATTCAATCTTCGAGCCACTCAGCCGATTCGTAGAACCGATAAAAACTTGTCCACAGTTTCTTCCGTCTTTGCGGCCGGCTTGTCGGTAATAAAACAGAAGAAAAAAGGAACGGGAGCGAGTGGCAGGGGGAGGGGAAAAAAAACGAGCAGAGGAGGCCGGGAGCAATCGGGAGGATTGAAAACCTGGCTCGGACTCAATACCCGGCGCGCGGGTACCCCGCGACCCGGAAAAACCGGCGGTCGCGTGTTGCGCGAGGCCAACGGGAGGAAACAAAAGCAAAGGAGTCGCCGGACAAATGTGACGCTGATAGTTACACGGGACCGGCAATAAAGGGGGGTTCGGGGACGTAAAAGCGTGCCGTGGACAAGTCTATCGATCGATCCTCCGCTGGGAACTCTGCGATCGGCTCCGCCGATCCTCTCGGTGCTCGAGACCCTTTCTGGAAATCGCTCGAGGAATGGAAACCTGCGTACCGGGATCCTGCCCCGGTCGAACAAGCATCCCCGAACAATCCTTTCATTTTTATGCAACGCCGGATCGCTCGCTGATGGATCGGCCCTATCCGTGCCGAGTCGGAACCCTCGGTTTGATATCGAGATGCTCTTCTGGGATCGCCGTCACGCCCGGCGATAGCGTGCCGTTACTTGCCGCTGATTTATGGAAATGGGAAGTAATTTTCGAATCTATGCTAATTCGTCGGGAGGATCCATCGTTGGGGATTCTTCTGTGCTATCTTGAGAGGCCCGCGTTGATCCCGGTGGTCAGATCTTGCGGATCGAGGAGGCGAATCTTGGGCAATACTTGCGCAAAGATGTTTGCAAAAATCTTTGAGAAATTGAACTGGGTATATTGAGCTTATATAACTGAGTGTATTGATATATACTTTATGCATCGAGTTATTTGGAACGAGGATAATCGTCCTTTTTCTGATCTAGTCTTCCGAATGACTAAGATTAATTCTATTTAGTAATTACTAAATTAATTGACGAGTAGGGATTTTGATGGGTCTTTTATGCAAAGTGAAAGTTTTCTGCGTCAATTGCTAGAAACAGTACTTATGTGAAAACTGTTCTGAACTGTTTAAAATAGTTGATAATTAGACAGAATGCATGTATGACGAGGATGGAAATTTAAAACACTGAAAATGTTTAAAGAATTTAAGGACATCTGGGTATCATTTTCAATTCACTGAAATAATTACAGAAAGGAAGAAACTTCTGTTTAATTTATAATTTATATAGTGATCAAGATTTCACGTAAACATCCTCGATCTATTAATAATAATAATAATAATAATAATCCAGTGGTACTTTTGGATTTCCTCTAACTTCTCTATCTTTCACTATTCATTTCTTATACACGATGCATAAATACATTAAATCTGCATTTTAGTAATAAGAAGAAAAGGTTAAAACAATATCTTGTGACCATTTCCCATAAATTTTGTTCCCAAGTGCATACTAAATCAATGCGGTACGATAAATCTTCTCGAGTTCTAAAAAGAGAACAAGATCTTGTATCGGTGTTTAAATGAAAAAACGTATTTCTGGAACGAGGAACGTGGCAGCGAACGTTTCTCTTCCGGAAGATCGATTTTATGCGAATTGGAGCAGCGACTCATTACCGGAGCCAATTTTTGATAATTCGAAGCGCGCTCGCGTTACGCGGACGGGTCGCGGGTGAAAGTTCCCACGATTTTTCTCCGGGAACCATTCAGACGAACCTTATTGCGCAATCCCAGCTATCGGGACAGGACATCGCGAAATTCCCATGAAATTTTCTTCTGCATCCACGGGTGTCTCGTCGCCCAGGGCGCTCGGAAGACAGCGTGGACGGGAATCGAGGCTGATACTTCCGATCCCGTGTTCCTCCGCGACGCGATAAACCGAAAGTGGAGTTTAACAACGGCTCCGGAAGAAACCGTGGCCGAGCAACTTTGTGATCCGGCGACTAATCTCCCATCTAAGCCTTGAACGGGGTCCTTTTCGATGCCCCGGGCCGGGAACGATCGAAAACGAGATCCGATCTTACCGGCGTACCTCTCCTCGGTTCTCGAACACGGTTTCGTTTTAACGTTGTCAGCGGCTACAAGCGGCCGAAAGGTAAGGGCTCGTGATTATTAAGAGAACGGCGCTTGCTTCGCAATTTATCAATTCATGCGAATTTGTATACCAAATGTTCGCAGGCTATTTTACGGAGAGACATGCATTGATTTCGTTGATCACGAAATTCTTCGTAGAATAATTAAGCGATTCAATCTTGGACGATTTTTCACGATTTTATACCAAATTTATGATAGATTTACTCGAATCCTTATAGATTAATTTTTTGTACACGCACTTCCGAATATACGTCGTCATGAGAAATTAGAATTTAATTATGATATTTGCAGCATGGACGCGATCTAAACGATTTCGTGAATTTTAAAAAATTGTGCAGGTAACAGTAGGTCTGGAACGAGAAAGGTCTGGTTCTAATTCTGAAAACACGGTCAAAATAATGAGTATGAGTTTTAGTCAGTCAATCATGCTTTTTATTTTGCGAAGATAATAGCGCAAATGTACGAAGCAATTAATTTGTAGTCGACAAGATAGACGAACAAGTTGCCGAAATATGAGCAAAAAAGCGAGATCTTCAGTGCAAACTTGAAACAAAAGCGTGACAATAAATTAGACGAATTCTTGCCGAACGAAGATATCTTTCCAGAACTGTTGATTTTCGAAAAAGTGCTAGACAATTTTTAGACGCCGTACTCGAGCAACGTTTCGCGAAAGATTGCTAAATACTTGGAGCATTTTTAACAGGAAGCTTCAAGCTTCGACAGAGAATCGTCGGGAACGGGTGGAAATAGGTGGAAAATCGGCTAATGGCAATTGGTTCTTCCCAGTGGTCGTTTTCGTCCTCCGTAACGCGCGTGCTCATTTTCGTTTATCTTCTTTTTTTCTTTTCTATATTCATTTCTCTCCGCTCCGACGATCGGTGTACGGGGAAACATCTGAAAAGATGAGTTTCGCCGGTGTCCCCATCCTATGCAAACATCCCGGGCTATTTGTACGGTGTACCGCATCTCAATGGAAACGTTATTCTATTTCGAAATCATTTTACTTGGTAATACGATTTTCTGTTTACCTCGGTTTCTTTCGGACCCGCGAAATTGCGCATGAAATTTCGCCTCTCTATAAGGCCGTCACACGGCCGTTCGTTCGCCTATCATAATCCCTAGACGCGCGACTTTCAGTTCGGCAGACGTGAAATTTATGAACTCCGAGCCCGTTTCCAACCCCGGACACGCACGCGTAATTCTTTTTAATTATCCGACGGCCCGGGGACCCGCACACACCGGCTCTCTGCCAATTAAAATTCATAATTCGCTTTGGAAGTAGCGTTTTTACTGGCTTTGTTTCCATTCTTAGCCGGATTCAATGAGCCGTCTTAACTCTCGTATTCTGCATTTAATCTTCTAAAGAATATATTTCACTTTGCTTCGAATAGATGTTACTTAATCTTTGTTGCAACACGATGCTCTGAAATAATTAATAAACAGCATAATTATATTTCGCAAATGATTAAAATATGATACAACGTTCTCTTTGCAGCAAAAGGTATTATGGAAAGCATAATAACGTACTTGTATATTCATGTTTACTTCATTCTTTAGTTAAATTACAAAACTGAAAACGCTAATTCCGTTTGGGATATTTTTGTCTCGAAGATTTTAACAGTATAGTTGAATCAAGCAGGGTTAAAATGTTTACAAATGTTTTTCACCAATTGTAAAAATCAGAAGACAGATACGAATGTATTCCTTTCTTTAATGGTTTCAATAAATTGAAAATAATGTCACAATATACTCAAATATTCGCGTAGCTATTTTTGCCATAAATGCATAAAATCCGCAGTCTAGTTACAACACGGGAGCTTGAATGAAAGGTACTAAGAAAATACGAATAAACTTTTGCGTTTACCTAATTTGTTGCATTTTTACAGTTCACTTGGATAGAATGCCGAATATTCTCTCGACTTTAAACGGAAGATTTAAGGGATTTGAGCGATTCAATGAAACTGAAGGTTAAAGCACTTGACCAGAGAGAAATGGCGCATCTGGTGCGTGGGTAATATTTTCTTTTTTTTTGCCATTCGAAGCGAGAACGGTGCCATTGTAAACCGGCGCAACGTTAAACTTCTCTCGCCGGCACTTAATAGCGTGTAGAGATGATGCATCGCGCCATTTAATTTTCTTCTTGCAGCCGGTATCACGATCGAAATAATTTCTGGCCAGGTTTTTGGGGCCATTTCGCGGCGAACGAAACTTATTGCTCACCGCGAAGTGCGAGATCCGCAACTGGTGGTTGATAAAAAATGAAAGTATGCTTGATCTATGCAGAGCGAGAACTATTCTCCGTCCCGTTGAAATTTCCGACGTTCCGTCGACGTATCGAGAAGTTTGTAGGTTCGATTAGAAACCTTTTTGTATAATATTTATACGGCACGGTGTCCTCTCGGTCACCGTTCGCGCCTCTTTTCCGTGTCGCGTTTCACGGGGAGATCATGTTGTTCGGTGTCTTGACCTCTTCCGGTTCATCCGTAATACACTGAGCGAATGTAAATATTTTCTACAACGGAATGACGTTCTGTGGTGTGCAGGTCGAGAAATGGCTCGCTCGTGGCACCGGGAGTGCTCGTGGGAGTCGCCGACAGTCAGCGGTGGAACGCATTTTTGAAAGTGCAGTTTAAGACATTTATTTTCATTACGGTCAGTGGCTCTGAACCTTCTTTTTTTGCAAACTCTGCTTGAACGTTATGGGACAATTCTATTTCCTGGGGCTGGATATTTTCACGTTTTCTCTCTTGAAAGCGTGCAATGCGTTATTACACATTGCCTCTCGGATGCAATTGTATGCAATGCGTTATTCTATTTACATTTTGCCCCTTGAAAGTAATTCCGTGCAATGGATAATTTTACGTTTTGTCTCTTGAAAGTCTACAAAGCACTATTGCATTTTACATGTCGCCCGTTGAAAGTCATTGTCTGCAATGCATCATATTTGCGTAATGCATCATATTTCGTCGCTTGGAAGTGGCCGCGCGAGCGATGCGTCACTATAGTTAGTTTCTTAAAAATCACCGTCACTATATTTCGTCTCCTAAAAGTGATCGCGTGCAATGTATTATTATACTTAGTCTCTTAAAAATGACTTCGCGCAATGCGTTATATTTTATATCTTGCATCTTGAAGTAATTTGGGCGCATTGCACCATTATTCTGTCCCTTGAAATCGATCGTCATTATACAATTAAAAAAGTCCACGCGAAAATGTCTGTCGATATTAGTTTTTTACATCGACAACGTACCTGCGCGATACTTTTTAATTTTCATTATTTTACTATCCCGTGCTTCACGATTCTCTGTCATAGCATTCACCGCAAATAATCTGTTATTGTATCGCGAGTAGAAGCGCGCGCGTGCATGGTATTATTGCATCTCGAAGTGCCGCTCGACTTTGTCTTTTTAAACGGATTAAATTGCGCGTGTGGCCGGTGTCTTTTTAAATTCAGCTTCTCAATTTTCCGATACACCTCGATGTTGCCCGCATAAACTGATCGCGCAAAGTGCAATATTGCATCGCGTACTGAATTCCACGTGCTGGGCACCGTTCAATTTTCTATCAACGTTGTAACGCGGTTCTGTGCAGAGCACGTTGCTCGCTCTGCTACTGTTTAATTTGTCTCACTATACATACATCTATGTACGTACCGATGGCTACGGCGCACGAAATTGTTTGTGTTTAGGGTACACCGAATTACCGGGACACGGCGGTCTGTTCAGGAGCCATTGTTGCATTTTTCATCGGAACCTGTGAGCGTGTAATTTCGCACAAAGGCTTCTGGCAAAATGTCCATTACCCGTTCGTGCGTATCCGTTGCGCAAGAAAATCGAGGCTGGAAAATTTATGAACAACTACGGGCAAGATAATTCATTTATTTGGTAAATATTAGCGCGATCTATGAATCCTTGATCAACGGTAAAGTGAAGCGCTTCACTTTTGTTCGAGGCACAGTGTACAGATAACAGAAACGTCTGTTAACACAAAAACCGTACAAACAGATAAAAAGCAAGCCTGTTGATTTAGCTCGAGTTAGTCTTCTTTCTGTATTTTCCGATGTTCAATGACTCTAGCTGTATCTCTGCGTTTTAATCGTATCTTACTCCGCGAAGCGCGATACAAATATTCGATCGTACATTGGAAAACTTCTGAATAAAATCCATTCAATTTGTCTCTGTTTTCAGTTTCAGGCTTCCAAACCTAAACTGGGTGGGAGCGTCTTTCGCGTCCGACGTCTCGTATGACAGAAGCACGAGCCTTCGGCAAACCCGGCAAGAAATCTCGTACGTACCAAGCGAGACGCTCGAATTATCCAAAGGACCGGCTGTTAATTACGTTTTCCCATCAGCGGGCCCGGCCAGGAGCACCATGACCATCGAGCGCTCTTTAAAACTCGGGTATCCGAACCGATTCAAATAAGATCGACGAGGATTTACGGTGTGGCCCTTGAAAATAAAAACGGCGGGACAGTAAAACCCAGGGGATCTGACAATTCCAGTGGAAATTACTCGTCGGTCGTTACGGTCGGCGGGGGAGGGGGGCAGGGTAATACGACAGAAACCGAGGGGGAACACGCAAGGAGGCAGGATCGCGGCACGTGAATCCCGAAGCTCCCTGAGAAGCGCGAGCTAAAGCCGTCGTAAAGTACATATCTCCTTGCAGTTAGAGGCGAGCGTCGGGGATCTTTGCATGAGGAGGATCACACCGGCGTTGTACAAGCTACGCGGAGGTGGCTGCAGATAAGAGAGGCGGGGGACCAGAGGGCTGTAGACGAAGCTGGATGAGGCGGGGGGCGAGGCAGAAGCGGGAGAGGCAAAAGGAAGAGCAGGAAGATGGTGCCGGTGGAGTAGTGACGGGCGATCTTGGAAAAAAACTATCGATGTTGAAAACATCGATTGTAAAAAATATCGAATTTCTGTAATCGATATTCGCTGAAAAAGACGCCGGAAGAAGCGATGCTTCTTATTGGAAGAAAGTCTTACATAGTTTTTTCGATAAACACTGAAGAACGTTAACAATCATACGCGTTGACGCTTTGCACTCCGATGTAATCGTGCAAAATACATGTAATATATATGTATTTATATATTATATACATATGATATTCTTGATTCATATAAAGTTACGCAGAAGTACAATGATCTTTATTTCAATTCAACTTTTGGCGTATTATAATAAAATATGTATATATTATAATAGAAACTATAGTATATGGTTATTACATTGGTAGATATATTTGGAAAAGATATATATAGATATAGATATATTATAATTAAACTATAGTATATGGTTATTACATTGGTAGATATATTAGAAAAATATATAGATATAGATTATATAGACATAGATATATTATAATAAAAAAACTATAGTATATGGTTATTACATTGTTAGATATATTAGAAAAAGATATAAATAGATATAGATATATTATAATAAAAACTATAGTATATGGTTATTACATTGGTAGATATATTAGAAAAATATATAGATATAGATTATATAGACATAGATATATTATAATAAAAACTATAGTATATGGTTATTACATTGTTAGATATATTAGAAAAATATATATATATATATATATATATATATATATATATATATAGATATAGATTATATAGACATAGATATATTATAATAAAAACTATAGTATATGGTTATTACATTGTTAGATATATTAGAAAAATATGTAGATATAGATATAGATATATTATAATAAAAACTATAGTATATGGTTATTACATTGGTAGATATATTAGAAAAATGTATAAATATAGATTATATAGACATAGATATATTATAATAAAAACTATAGTATATGGTTATTACATTGGCAGTACAAAGGGTACAAAGTACATCGGAGCAGAAAGGGTTAATAAAATAACTTATCCATGATACGGCAAATGATCGAGAAACTGCGATTATGTAAGGATCGGTACAACATCGCTCATCGCTACGGCGGAGGACGGCAGAAAGAGAAGGCGGGAAGAGTGTTGGAAGCGGGAGAAGGAGGCCGAGGAAAGGCGGCTCGGACAGCAGAAGAAAAAGAAGGACAAGGTGAACAAAATCGGAGAGAGGCGTGTGACGGGCAAGTGCGGGCGAAACGTAATAAATTCGTGGGACGAGACCGCTGAAAGGAATCGGCGCGGGACCGGGATCGAGGACCGCGATCCAGAAAAAAGAAAACACCGATAACGAAGCGGCGACGGCGGCAACTAGGATCGCGAGAAAAGCGGAAGAAGCCGAGGAAACGCGACGAAATTGCCGGTTTCGACGGGTAGGATAAATCGAGGAGGACCGAAGAGGATGGAGGCGGAAGAAGAAAAAACGGCGGCAGGCGAAGATCGAGGGGGAAGAGGGGGCGAAGAAGAAGGGCGTTATCCGGGCGTGGATGCGGAGAAAAATGCGGACGGGTCGGTGCCGTAGAAAATCACATGCTCGCGGGAGGAAGGGGCAGGCGTGTTTCAGAAGAAGAAGAAGAAGAAGAAGAACAGCGGTGTTTAAGCGGGTTTGAAGCGGAAGAGGCTGGCCGAAGCGCGCGGCGGCGGCGTTCGCACGGAGGCGAAGTCGCCGGATCCAGCGAGAAAAATCGAAGACAGCCGAAGTCGTCGGCCGAGCGAAGGTCCCGGCGAAATGTTGCGGCATTTAGGAGAACAACGGGCTGACCCGGAAGTCGAGGCGGATAAAAGGGACGCGGCGTCGGATCGACGAGGATCGGAGCGGATCGGATCGGAGCGCGTGCGGTCTTCGAGACGAGGAAGAAAAAGGGTCAAGGAGGCGGGCTGGTCGGAAAGGGAGAAACGGAACGATACTCTTTCCGAGGAAGGGAAGAGGAGGAGAGGAAGAAGAAAGGAATTGGCCGAAGAGACGAGGAGGATTGCTGGGGACAAGGAGGAAGAAGAAGAAGAAGAGGACGGTACCGGAGGACGAAGAGGAAGAAAAGAAGGGAGCCAAGGTAAAAGGGAGACGTGCGAGAGAGGAGGCGAGGGGACGAGGTCTGGGTTGGGTAAGGTGAGGGCTCCTACGGGTGAGTACCACTCACTTCATTGACTCGTGCGTACGCCCGCACGTCTGTCAGTCCATCCTCACTCACTCGATCCTCGCCTGGTCACGTAGCCGCTCCACCGTGCCCGGTCTTCGACTATCTTTCCTCCGATAATCGCCGTTGTCGCCGTTGCTGTTGCCGTTCTCGTTCTCGTTCTCGTTCTCGTTATCGTGCTCGACCTCCGCGCGTCGAGGTCAAACCCGGGATCCGACATCGCGCACCGGACCGTCTTCGAATCTCGGTCTGCCGGTTCCGGGCCACCAGATCCAGCCGCGGTATCGTTCCGGCTCGAAACCACACCGGCTGGAACCAGCCTGAGGACCACCAGCTTCAGGATGACCAGCCTGGCCAGGATCCTTACGGTCATGTTGCTGTTGCTCCTGAATACGTCCGCCACCAGGGGCAAAAATCAGCAGATCAAGCCCGGTGAGTCTTTGCAGATCCTTTAGTCGTAAGTCGTTTGACAAGTCCTCTTCGAGGATACTGAACGCGCATGTCGTTCGTATTTAGCGGTTTCGTCGACCGGAAGTCTGTTAAGCGTGAGGCGCGAGGCTTCACGGTGATCGTTTTATTGATTCTTCGACGGTCTACTCTGTAATCTCGAGAATTTTATGAAATTCAAGGTACTCGTTTAGTGACATTGAAATTTATAATCTTCGAAGCTTCTGCGTGATTATTCATTTCTTTTCAATGCCGCGTGGCACGGTATATGAAATTTCAATCGAACTGCTTTTGTTTGAAATTTATTGAAATTGTGAAGACGCTCTCGCAGGAAATGATCGAATGAACTTCTCCATTCAAGCACATGCTGTAATACAAATGACGATAGCTCTCAACAAATTCAGTCTTGTTATTCTTACAAAGTATACAAAAACACGCGCGCGTTAGTTATTTCTAGAACTTTGTAGATTTAGCGTTAACGTGATCGTGACGAAACGATTGCAGCAAGTTCTGAGGTATACTGTAAAATGAAAACCGTATTGTTGGATAGACAATAATTGTTACTGGTAACAATTCGGTATGAAATAATAGTTCGAGTATTTCGTCCTCGAAGGGGTCGATGCACTTTACGCGACGTATAATAGTTATTATCGCGTGCACGGTGCAGGTTGTTAAATATTTTTGATTAATACGATCTCTCAGCGAGATTTGGTACGCTTGCGAGATAACGTTCGTTCGGGTACGATTGAAGGATATAAATGCAGAAAGGATTACGCTCCGTTTTAATTAGCATTTATTGTAACGATCGATACGTCTTATCGCGATCTCTGTCCAGAACGAGACAATGGCGATTTAAATCCGGCAACGTTAAAAAACGCAATATTCTCTGTTGCTTGTCGGTTTTTAATGTTGACATAAAAAAACGATTTCGATCTTGTGGGAACATTTCTTCGTATTTATGGGTTAATGAACACGTCCGCGGTGTTATGTTGTACGGAGTAAATGGGAACGTTATCCAAGCGGTTCTTGTTCAACTGGAAAAAGTGAGCTTGAGAAGAGCCGTCTTATTAACATTGTGCTCTTAATTTTTATCGACATAACTTTCTCATCGTTTCATATATGCGTAAAGAGTGACGGCACCCGAGTATCCTCGCGCGTTCATAATAATAGCATCGGATGGATCGGAACGATCCGTTTACGATTCCATGTTCCACAATTATTGAGATCACGTATTGTTATTAAATTCACGAGAAACTAGAAGCCGGTAATTTGAATATTAACCCTTTGCAGTCGAAGCTATTTGAATTCGAAATCCAAAACATAATTTCTGATCTACAGTATTTCTATTTTATATAATTTATCGCGACTCATACGTATGAAATTGGGCCTATTGGCAAGTACAATGCAATTTTAATAGTCTTTTTTAAAGTATAAACGAGTTTGATGCTCTTCGAATGATTTTGAAAAATAGCATGTCAATTTTTAGTGGCGCCTCAGAGTCGCCATTCGAGTGCAAAGGGTTAACCATCTCATACTGTATATACAAAATTGGGAAACTAATCGCGTCTACACATCGAAACCGAAAATACAGTAATGTCTCCCTTACTGACGCTCAGATTGTCCACAAAAATGGACAATTTCGGAAGAAGAACTACGATTATTCGAGCCTCGCATTTATAGTTGCCGATCGTCAACATTCATAAAAACGAGCCGCAAAGCCTCGAATAATCGTATCCCCTATTCCCAAATTGTCTACTTTTCCGCGCAATTTGGACGACAATTAGGGAGACATTACCGTATGCCTGAGAACGACGGACCAGCAGCGTGGCGATCGACGAACGGAATCCTGCGATCGCGACAGCGAGAGAGTACCGTGCAACACTTTCTTCTATTGCACCGGATTCCTACATTTCATCGCGATGCACCGCACCGTTACCAATGCGACTATCTCCAATTTCTAATCACCGTGACGGCAACATCATCGTTCGAGCGTTTCGGTCGCAGCACGATTTCCACTTCCGTTCGGCGCCGCGCGTCACCATTGTCTGGCCCCGTCGACCGTTTTCCGCGTGCGGAGCGATGCATTAGGAAAAAAGGGGGATCGGTCGCTGTCACAGTTCTCCGGCTCATTACGGTTCCCCGGCTTATCGGCGGCCGATCTCTGGCCGACGAAAAACCATTGTCGGCCGATCGACGGACTTCCGAAGAAAGTCTGCATCGGCGGTTGTCAGAAACTCGTGCCATTCTCCCACGTGATCCCGTGGGACCGTTCGGTGAGGGGGGAGGGGACCCCATTGTCTTCCGCGAGGATCGCAGGATCCATGGATCAAGCGTTGCGCAATCAACCTGCGGATTCGGGGAGGTGAACGCACCGAGCACATCGGCGTCCATCAACCGATGCTAGCGTAGTCGATCGGAGGGAAGCTTGTTCCGTGATCGATCATCGACTCTGACAGGATTTTCGGTCTCGATCGTAATCTCCGCCGGCGGGGACCGTTGTCCCATGCAAATTTATCGCTCGGACACTTCGTTTTCCTTTTTCCCCGTTGCCGTCGTTTAGCAATTTGCTTTCGGCGAGTTTTGTGACAGCTTGTCGGTTTCAATTTGGCAATTGTTGGCCGATGGAAAGATACGCGGCCTCGGCGTATTTCCGTCGCGGTGTTTGGGGATCGTTTTTTTCGGACAGCGATACGACGTCCGCGCATTTTTTCGTTTACAATCACAGCCGACAGAGAAGCAGCCGCGACTTGTCCGCGATTGTCGCACGGACGGATAATCATTTCGAACGGATGGCTGGTTAAAAATGATTCAGATTTTAACCGCGGCTGACAAATGAACGTTTCGGTGTCGCGGCAACGATTCGCGTCGGTTCACGATATTTGCCGAGATAACGTCGATGGTGAAATAATAGCTGACCGTAAATCCGTGCTCGAACGGTACTGGAAAGACCGGACAAAAAATTACCGGAATATACCGGTGTTTTTACATTTCGTTCGGAGCCGCGCCGGGGATTAACTATAAAATCGCGCGACCGCGGACGGTAGCGAAATTCGGTCGCTCCGAAGCGTTCGTTGCAGCCGGAGCCCCCGAATCGCAGATTATTCGAAAGACGGCTGTCTGCCCCGTAGTTTCGATTCCCGTTTAACGATCTGTCTGGCCGCGCCGGCGGCGGGATCGTCATTTAAGCGTTGAACTAAGGACGCCGGCGCCGTGTGCAGTTAAGTACTCGGAGCGTCCAAGAATAGTTGGCGCGACGGTAGGGCCAAGTGCTTAGGAGTTTACGTACAATGGTACGGTGCGCGCTTTTGCTGTTACGGCCGTGGTAAATGTCTAAGAACTTCAGCTGTTTCGGTTAAAGCGCGTTTATCCCTCTCTCGCTCTGCCATCGGGGAATTATTGTCTCGTCTCGGTTCGCCTAATCGAGGCTGCTCAGCCGTTCAAATACTTCGCTGCGGTCTAAGACTCCCGCCGGCTTTCCGGTGTCTGTCAAAAAGCGACGCGAAGGACAGCCGGAGCTTAGGAAAGCTTTCGAAGCTACCGACACCCCGGAGCACCTTCGGGATGTTTCGGGGTCGCCGACGGGATCGAACGGGATTAAAAACCGGCTAATGAAGCGGTATTTCGGAGCGGCTTCGGAGCCGGGCGAACAGCTTTCTCAGGCTACGCGGGATCGATAATGAAGAAAAGCGTCCACGAAACCCACTGACTTTGCGTTTTACGGAGTCGTTAGGCGATGTAAGCTTCAGATCTATGGGTCCGGCAAGTTTTTCCGCGGGAACGGGCCAATCTGTGGGCACTATCAATTTTCGTGGAATTTATACTGATCTCTTGAGGGATGATCGTGGCAGCCGCCTTATCTAGAGCGAACAAAAAAACCATCGCTTCAGCAGGTCCGCAGAGCGTGCGGCTCACTCCTAAAGAATCGGCGATTATGAAGTTTTTCTGATCCTCCGCGATCTCGAATTAAAACTGTTACTACGTATAAGACGTTCGTTCGGCTTCGTTAAAGCAGCTCGAAGGCAATCTAGGAAGTTTTCTTGCACCGTGTCCCGGATGCGTATAAGAACTTCAACAAGAATTGATCTCCAATCATATCTTCATCAGGATCAGCTTCCTGCCCTTGTATTTTCAAATAGAAATCCTCGACGTCGCTTTTCGCACGCTGAAAGCACATTTAAGCTCTGGAAATCGTTTTCGTGTGTTCAACAATCTTTCCATCGATAAACCTTCGAGATAATCTGCGAATCTTTCGTTTAATGTTTCGAATGTGCGACACCGCATCGCAAAAATTCCTTGCAATTAAAGTAGTTTATTTAATCAAATTGATTAGTACTTCATTTCGTGAAAATATACAGGTTGTTCCAGTTTGTATCGCAGAACTTTATCAGTATATTTTATAAGTGAGAATAAGAAATAATATTATATGAACGCGGATTTTGAAATGTTTTGTCGAAAAGTTACGACAAAAATCCAAAATAATAACGGACTGCTCTCTCGATTGTTACAACTTCATTTCAAAATGTCGTCTGTTATTATTTTTTATTACCAGACCACGGATTTTGTGCACTTATGGCAAAATTGGGCAGTTATAATTTAAAATATAATAGTAGAAAGAAGGAATTTTAAAGTAAAGGGATTTTAAAATGTCAATTACTTTTAATTTATTGAAACGATTGAAGGAAGGATGACCTCGATATTTAGTCTCTATTTCTTGCTATTGATGCAGACAATTTTTATTTTGCATAAAAATCCGCGGTCTAGTTATTACGAATGCGCAATTAGCAACAAGTAAACATTAAAGTCATAGAAAGAGGGCACTGTTCAGATTAGATTGCAACAGAATCAATTTCGATTTGAACGAAATAAATTCCGATTGGAACAAAATACATTTTCGCAGATGAACAAGCGGTCCGTGTTCTATTTAGAAATTCTCGGTACTTTTCTTATGGAACGTGTACAAAAATGCTTAGCGTACCGAAATAATGGACGGTCGTCCATCAAGGAGCCTGCATGCTGAAAAGAAACGCTGTCCAGGCCGGAGAGCATTTGAGCCCGCTAAAATAACCCAAGAAACCCCCGGAACTTTTCTAATATCGAATCCCGAAGAAACCCGTGTAAGAAGTTCCTATCGAAATCGTGGAAGAATCGTCTGCCCGATAAATCTTCATCGAAGACGTCTCCTACCCCGGACACGTACAAATCGAGGCTATTACTTATCGCTGCGGCGGCCTTTTTTTGCGGATCAACCGTGACGTCTACAATTCGCGCGTCACCAGAGAGACAGTTCCCGGGGCCCGGTTGATCCTCGGACCGATTCGACGGTTTTTCTCCATCAAACATCCATTATCCGGCGGCGTCGGCCCGCGATCGGGCCACCATCCCCGGCCCCCGCTCCCGCACGAATTCGATTTCCCGGAACGGCTAAGTGATTCTTTCTTCCTGCCTTCTCTTCCTGGTCGGCGCATGCCGTATGAATCTTACATGGTATGTCCGTGCCAGGCTAGATCTATATATCATTCCCGTTGGAAAACTGTGCCCGATCTCCTCGGCTTGTCCTCTCCCCAACCCCCGCGCGCACCCTCCCGCCGCCGCCGCCGTTCACCCTCCGCCTTCGACCATCGCTTTCCTGACCAATTCTCCGTGCCAACTGCGCTGGATATCTCGGCCCGGCCCGGCTCCGTTCGGCTCGCCGAAAGGGATACCGAGCGATTCCGGTTTATTGGAGGTGGCATATGCACCCAAAACATCTGGCCCGCGCAAGATATATCGCCGGCGCGGGATAAGACCGATTCCGGCGGCTGTTTCACGCTCGTTACCCGCCCGATAACGCTGATCGAGCCGCGATTTCAACCATCATGTCGCTACACACCGTCGACAGATCCCAGCGAGATTAAATGGTCAAAGGAATTTCCGTTTTGCACGGCTCCGGATGGATGGCTGAGGGATGCCGGTATTCGTGCTCGTTGAGGATGTCTCGCTGCGATCGCTTCGGATATTCGCTTCGGATTGGCTCGCGGATTTTTACGGATTTTGCGCAGGCTGCGCCAAATATGTTGTTATCACCTGTTCTAGGTAAATTTAATGAAGATACTTACGTCGTTTCTTTGACATCTTAATTCAATGGGATCTATGTTTATATGCAAAATTACATACTTACGTATTACAAGGGGCCTAATTATTTTGCGTAGAAATGATTTTGTTCATGGAAATGTTAAGAATATTCGCAATTCAGCAGATTTTGCAATGAAACATCATGTATTTTTAAATTCTATTTTTATCTTCACCGTTCTGTACTTCGTTTGTCCGTTTTTGCTACGAATAACTCATAATCAAGTAAAAGATGTTGCATAACTCTTTTAATCGGAACTAAAGATCAATTTTTCTGTTGTCGATATTCGGCAATTACAGTAAATCTAGGCAAACGATAAATACCTTACCGCAGAAATAAAAGAGCTAATGTAATAATGAGAGACAAGTGCTAATCAACATAATTGTAAAAGAAATCGTAGTGCAATTGATTAAATTAAATTTATCGTCGCATTAAAATTCGACGAAGCCAAATTGTTTGAAAATATCGACAAACAGCCGGGAGAATGTTTAAAGATCAGCGAGCGAAACTTCACCGCTTGAAAACACTTTTTCCGTGCGCGACCACGCCGGAGACTATCTAAATCATTAGAGCAGACACCTTGATTCCTCGGAATCGCAGTTCCTAGCCCGTAATCGTCCCAGTTCAGCCGTTTTCCTTCTCCGCTGGCAGCCAGCGCCGAAGTGGTCGAAGTTTTAATGGAAAGAACGTCACGGGACCGCGGGATAAATTATGCCGGCCGCGTTTAAGATAATTAGAGGCATCGTGTATCGCATTCTCGCGCCCCGCCGTTCCCATCCCGCCGTCTTTTGATTCTCTTCGACTCATCGCCCCCGCAGCCCCATTTATCCGTAACCAGGTATTTCTAACAGCGAGTACGCGTTTCCGAGACTTAACTTAAATTACTCGGTGTCCTGTGCACCGCGCCGTTTGCTTCCTCTCGGAAACTTCGGGACCGTACGATATTCAATAGCACTTCGGAGTCGTCTCGCCGGCAAACTTCATTAATTGCTGTGTAATTCTTCGCCGGAGCGGAAGCTGCGAATTGTCAATGTTCACGGATTCTTATGTGGCGCGTCTCTCGCATGAAATTCGCCGAGCGTTTCGAGTTTACGGAATTACGTGTGTTCGATGGTCTATCTATTGATCGTCGACCTCTGTCGAGAGCTGAAACCTGTCGCTGCTGTGTTCGCGTTTTTTATTTTATCATTATCGTAATCATGAAGATGCCTCCAATCAATTTCTTTATTTCAGGCACGCGATATTATATATATAAAAACGGCGAACAGTATCGATAAATTCAATCTTATAATTTATATTACATATTTTATAATTACGAAATTTATATTATATATTTTGTAATTAAGAAATTGATATTACATACTTCATAATTAAGAAATTCATTCGATTATTCGCCATGAAAAAATCTTCGCGATTTCAACATTCTTCAAATAAGAAATGTCGGAAATATAAATTCTATTTTGTTCTCCGGCGTTCAATGCTAAATATGAAACGACTTCCGTTCTATCCGTGCAAACAAATGAGAAGATCCATTAAAAAAATCGTGAATCTCGTCGGAGCGAAATCAATCGAGAAAATAATGATCCACGAGACCCGTCACACCTAATCCCAAAAAATTGAAGTAATATTGGTATTTCGCTCGCGATCGGGGCCAGTATTGAATCTCGTTGGAGCTCGATGGGATCGCGTTCCTCTCGAAGTAATTATGCGCCTTAACGTAACCTCGGGAATCAATTACCCGTCGGCCAGATGGACGATCAAGGGGCGGCGGGAGGCTCGATGGGAGTCCGCCGCAAGGAGGACAGAATGGTATTGGTTTAAACCTGAATCCACCATGAATGGAATCGTACGCTGTAGGCCACATCCGTCGATTCAATATTTGCCTCATACACCTGCAAAACCGGCCGCGCCACTTTTCTTTTATGAATACGAAATATTTCCATTCCGCGGCTGGATCTGGATGTCAGGACCGGCCATTCACGGCCGTGGAAAGTGAAACGTGCATTAACCGGGCTTTTTAAGCGTGGTTATGCCGCTCGAAGGTTTATTAATCGCCTCGTTCGACAAGAAAGGGAGACGCGGGCAGAGAAACGAAGAGAGAGAGAAAGAGAGAGAGAGAGAGCGGGAGAGAGAGAGAGAGAAAGAGAGCGGGAGAGAGAGAGAAAGAGAGCGAGAGAGAGAGAGACGTTCAAGGTCTTCATATCCTACCTTTTGAACCCTTCCCACGCGCGCGTATTAAATACGGGTAGAAATACACGAAACACCACGCGCCTGCGATTTTCCGTGATGGGAACGCATCGGTTTCGCGAATTTTAATTATACCTATATGAGAACGAGATTATCGTAATCATCAATTCGCCGGGTCGAGAAGGATCTCGGTTCTCAAGGTATCAGACGATAGACGGGGGAAAGATTGCCGGTTGCTTTGCCACGAATTCGAGATGAATAATAATGGCGGTTGTTATTGATAGAACTGACGGTGGATCATTTTCGAAGCTAACGAGCATAGGGGATAGACAAATTGGCTAAGATTAATTTCGTGATAAAATCATCGCATCAATATGGATTCCAGGGTGGTCGTTCTAATTAGTCACAATCGCTGAAGTATTAAAAAGAGAGAGAGAGAGGGGGGGGGGAAATAAGCGATCCGTCTTCTGGAGCTGATTGCTGATAGAATCGACGTATGAATATTTATTAAATATTAAGCATTCAGCTCCTAACTTTCCTATTGCCGGATTATTGCCGCCCAGTTTCCCCCGGTACATATTAGCAAACAAACTAAAACTGCGTAAATTGCTTAAGCAAATTATCCGTGAACAAATATCTTCCTGGGAATTCATACTTCGTTAATACTATTCTTTCGAAGGAATAAACTTCCTCGTACTCGTTACGAGTTGTGTGCTACTGGAACGGAAAAAATTGTTTGATTTGGCTCCGGGAACCGGAGAAAACCGGCGGGTATGTTTGACGACGAAAGAAATTCCAAATCGAAAGTTCAGTTTTGGAGAAACGTTAACGCGTAGGTTTTGTTTGTTATATAACGCTGTGGTAAATGAAGCAGCTACACATTAAATATACATGTTAGATATACATATTAATTATACATATTGGATGTGCGTAATAATTATACACATTAGTTAAACATATTAGGAATACAATATTGAATAAACATATTAGAAATACAATATTGAATAAACATATTGGAAATACAATATTACATATGCATATTAAAATTTGTCAAATGTATTTTTTGAGCTTTTGGTGCATTCGATAAAGATTATTTGCATAAATGATGAGAGACAATGGTCGTTAAAAAATTTTTCCTCTCTTTGATAATTTAACAGACCTAAAGTAATATATCAGCATTCATAAATTTTTATAATCTCTCGAATGTTTTCATTTTTACCAACTTATTTTTATCATAACTGCATAAAGTCCAGTGCACTCATAACTCCTCCTTTATATGAAAATTGTAACTCTTGTGATTCAGAGAATTTTCTCAAATCTCCTGGTAGCAACTCAAATATATGTGCGAGAAATAACCAATTCAAATGTAAAAATAATATACTGGATGCATAATAATATTGGATGGACGAAATAATAATATTGCAAACAATTGCTCTATTTAAATAAAATTTAATATGGAGGTGCATCGATACTCTCACGAAATACACCGTTTTTTTATCTCGATAGCGTCGTAATTAACAGCGGCCCTGGTTATAATTTGATATACTCGTTCCAAATATCAAATTTTGAAGGGAAAAGTAACCGGACACGGCAGTGAGTTCGAAAATTTCGAAGCGTTCTTACCGTTTTCACTTTCAGACGGTTTAACCATTATAAGCGTTTCGAACGCTCGGACGAGCAAGCCGCGCATCGCATCGAACCATAACTGGTCCAATTAAGTCCCCGACAAGTTGGGGAAGCTGCCGAAGCCAGTTACGTATCGTGTGTCGCCAGATAGAACGGGAGATTCGAATTTGAAAGCGTTCACGCCGTTCTCGCTTCGCGGGAAATTTCTTTCGGCCATTATCGAAAGCCGAGACGAGCGAACCACACGTCGTTTCCGAACCGTGAGCGATTCAATTAAGTTTCCGGCGAGCTGAGGAAGCTGCCGAAGGCTGTTACGTATCTTCTATCGCCTAGGATAGGGCGGGAAATTGGAGAGTGCTCGGGCGGGCGCGATCGCGCGTGGCGGTTCGAGAACGAAAGATCGTAAGATTTCCATTGGCCGGACCCGGGGGCAAGAAGAACCGGGGCGGGATTCTTCGGGTAGATCGCGACGGGGGTCCGGTGGTAAACAATGCGAGCGGATCGACGCCTATGCCAGGCCGACATGGGCTGGCATTTAGTCAGACGAGGACAAGAACCCGAGCTCATTCACGACTCCGGCGAGGGAGCTCGCCGCGGACACCGAGACACGACGGATACTTTGTACTAGTTTTTCCGTCCGGGGGCCCTCTGCTAGCTGGCATTATTATGTGTTCCCGGTACGGGTAATTAGCCTGGACCTAGCCTCGGCCACATACCGGGTGTGCGCGGCGCGTCATCGGGAAATCGCCGACCTACCGCTATCGCTCGCGATCCTGCGCGCTTCCTTCTTTTCTTCTGACGCGATCAGACCAGTTCCCTTTTGCGTTTCTTCTGTCGGCGCAACCGGGAAGAGTGATTTTTTCAAACGGGCTCCGGTCGCCGTGTGCGGGGAGGAATTCTGTTTTGATTGGATTGGATCGAACGTTATGCTCCCCCGGCCGCTTATTGTCCCTTTTCTTGCGAACGTGAATATTTCTATGGGAGTTGCGTGCCTTGGTCCCATGGAATCCCGGTGCCACGAGATTAATCTTGTTCTCCGCACATTCTCGCAGTTCCGCGAGCAACGAACGTCGCATCCACCGTTCGGGAGAATCGAACCATCGATTATAACGTAGACGAGAATTCGTCTCCGATTCTGGAGAGGAACAATTTTCCCATGGGGCGAAAACAGCCCTCGAGAATTGCGGATGACAGATCATTTTATTTACGATCACGCAGAAACTGTTACATTTGCGGCGAGATGATCGATGCCAAAGTGTTATCTGACATTATTTGAGCACGGTATTTTTGATGTGCAACGAGCAATGTTTAAGTTATTAATCCCTTTGCCTTCGCAGTTACTGCGATTAGAAGTTTTTCGATTGCAATCATTTTTTAGAAGGGAGAGAAAATCAATGTTATTATAATATAGTAATATATATATATATATATTATTATAATATAATATAATATAATATAATATAATATAATATAATATAATATAATATAATATAATATAATATAATATAATATAATATAATATAATATAATATAATATAATATAATATAATATAATATAATATAATATAATATAATATAATATAATATATATAATATATAATTAATTCCAATTTTAAAGGACAGAATTTTCATCGCGAGTCGGACTCGTCAAAGTACGGCAAGGGGTTAACAAAAGATAGAGATCCGGGAAAGTGTTGCAGCTCACTCGATCAGTCTAAGGGTGTAAATAAATACTGTTTACATCCCCCAGAACTCGCGTTGAATCAATCGTGATTCTCGCACGAAGCGTTCGATTTGGTACAACGCGGTGCTCCGAAATATTTCTTGCCGGTTCACCGAACCCGAGAAACCCGGGGATTCTTTCCTCGCCTAAGCAACGGCAGGATTCTCCCCAATTTCTTCGCATTCCTTCAGCCCGGAACACCGAACGCCACTAAAGTAAATTATTTCGAGTGGGCCCGTCCGCAAGAAACCTCGCCACCGTTCCGCGTTCTCGCCGAGATTCATTAAATCCCGAGTTTTCGGAGGTCGCCGGATGCAGGATGACCCGACCCGCCGCGTTGAAAACGATCTTCCCGGCTTAATTAACGCGTCCCTGCCAGTCCACGTTGTGTTTCTTCGTGCTGCCGGTGCCGCACCCCGCTCGTAATGTAACCACTGTCCGCGCCGGACGTCGCTTCTTGCGTCGCGACGCCGCGTCACTTAAATGCAACCTGGCCAGCAGCCTCCGAAACGTTTCGATGCCCAGCACACTCGGCTTTTTCGTCCTTTCGAATCGAACCGTTTCCATATTCCAAATGAATTCGCTGGGTTTAATCGTTTAGGTTTAAGGTTTATCGAGATGCTGGTCGTTCGAGTGCTTCGTTGACGGTTTTCATAGCGAAATATGTTGTTAAGCCGATATTAAAGTCATCTGTTAACGAAACCGAAATTAGGAAAATTAAAAGTTAACGTAACCATTAGCTTAACTCGACGCTAATTATTCTAAAAATCCTAGTATCGTTTAGGTTGTTCGAATATATTCGAATAGCAAGTGAATTTCGAAGCCTAGCTTACAAATTAGTGGAAGATCATCTAATTTCTGACAATTAATTTAATTATTCGCGATTCGTTCAGAGTTACAGAATAACGAACGTATCCAAAAAATTGATAAAAATTATGTCGACAAATTGTCAAATGAAATCATAAGTAAATACACTCGGTCATATTTTTCTCTCTTTTACCCTTTCGCCTTCAATCGGCCATTTTGAAGCGTCGAGCAACTCTTTCGATTCGTTTCGTTTCCTTTGGCGAGTTCAGCAACCGCGATTGAAATTAAACATCTTATAGCAATCTTGTTCGAGATTTGGGAAGCCTAAGCTATAAACGCATCGAAATTCAAAATCACGCATGTGCAAACTTTGCGAAGCGCAATCTAAGCCTTTCGCCTTAAATATGAAACGGCAAACGGTTGACTTAGAAATGAATTTTCAATGTTTGAAATCTAAAGTTTGATACACCCCGAGCGTTAGCCATCGGATACTCCAGTTTTGAATCCAACACACGGAGCCTCGAACATACAGAGTACGCTCTACGATACCTTTGACACGGTCGCAAAGGAAGCCCGATCATTTTTTTCCCCGAGAGCGTTCTGATTATTTTCATCCGTCATGCCCATCACGATTCCGCGCGCCGAGTCTCAACGATTCACAAAGCTTTGATCATGTTAATTGTGCACGATCGAACGACTCTCAACGGGAATCGATTATAATGGCGCGCGTGACGTTAGGTGTTCCGTCGGTGAAAATTAATTGAATCGGAGCCGAGGCTCGATTGCACGGCTTGTATACGTTTAATTATTAATTAGCGAGCACTGTGCCGTTGTTACACAACAACAGTTAATATAATAATTAATATTCCTGGCATATTGCTGGCGCAGTAAGCCGTGTTACTAGCTGCTAGCGTAAGAGACGGCCATTGTCTTTGACAAAAGTCGCGTTCCGTTTTCTGTGAAACTGTATTATTCTTATTTCGACTACGCGCGTTCTCAAGAAACGGAACCAAGCAGAGATTTCGATAAAAATTTACATTTGGTAAATTGGACTGCGAAGTTTTATACGAAATAAAAATTGTCTGCATCAGTTGCAAGAAAAAGAGAAGCTAAATAGCAAGTTTATTCTTTCTCCAATCATTTTAATAGCTATACAAATAATTTCTTTACTCTCTACACTATTTTAAAATATAATTATTCGATTTTATACCGTAAACTAAAAATCTAAGTAGCAAGTTTATTCTTTCTCCAATGATTTTAATAGTTATAAAAATAATTTCTTTAATCTCTACACTATTTTAAAACATAATTGTTCAATTTAACCGTAAGTTAAAAAGCTAAGTAGCAAGTTTATTCTTTCTCCAATCATTTTAATGATTATAAAAATAATTTCTTTAATCTCTACACTATTTTAAAATATAATTATTCAATTTAACCGTAAGCTAAAAAGCCAAGTAGCAAGTTTATTCTTTCTCCAATCATTTTAATGATTATAAAAATAATTTCTTTGATCTCTACACTATTTTAAAATATAATTATTCAATTTAACCGTAAGCTAAAAAGCTAGCAAGTTTATTCTTTCTCCAATCATTTTAATAGCTATAAAAATAATTTCTTTGACCTCTACGCTATTATAAAAAAGGATTATTCAAATACCTAAAATCCTCGGTCCAGCGATCACTGAAACGACGACAAACTCAGAGCGAGAATTCATTAAAGTGTCTGTCTAACAGCGCCGTTTCGGCAGCATCTTCAGCAACATCAAGAAGATGGCTCTCCTCCTAAACAACGGCCGCAGAGTTTCCTTCAGCGGCCATAAAGATCCTCTTTAATCAGAAAACGTTCCAGTTACCAATGAGGAATCTGCGGGACCTTAACGATCCTCGGCCAATCGAAAACAATCACTGGAAGATCGAAAGCGCTGCGAGAGAGGCGGGGGATAAGTAAGAACATTTCCTCGTTTGACCATCGAGAAGAAGGGACCCTCTCGGCGGCTCGATTTAATCAACTCGAGCCGGATCGCGATCGAATGTTAATGACGGTCGGTTTCAAGGAAACTGGATTATAAATAGCACCCCGGCCCCGGTTTTCCCTAGCGTCGAATGCAAACGAGTCCCGGCGTCTTTTAATATACGTCGGGCTAATTGGACCGGCCCGGTTGAACAATATCCGAGGCCATATTCACGGAACAAGAGAGAACACGATCATCTTATCGATAGTCCGGACAGGTCGAACGCGGTTTCGCGTTCCCTCCTCAACTGTCATTTACATGCCGTCATCGTGGCGCATTCTGAGGTCGGGCTGACGCTGTTGCGTCTAGACGTCCGAGAGGATTCAGAGTACCAACTAGACGCCCCTCCCTCTCTCTCTCTCTCTCTTCCTCCCCTCATTCTAATGGCGGCTGATGAACTCGAAGGAATGACGATTAGGACTTGCTCTTCGGATGTGGTACTGGGTCAAGTGTATTACCCGGCGACCGTGCCCCATTTAGTCGTCGAAACGCTTTTGGGACTCTCCGTGATCGTTGGATCGCGTGTTCATTGCAGAACAAACGAACTTTGGGCATTTGAAGCGGATTGCAGCGGGGCTAGCCTCGATAGGGAGAATTTTAATGAACTGGTCACCGGAACGAACGTTCTTCTGTAATTAAGGTGGACGTTTGTTGAAATGATGTTCAGCTTTCGTGCGGCGGCCTTCGGAAACTGAAAACGAAAGGTTATTTAATATTATTAATTTATATAATGATTTATATATATATATATATATATATATATATATATATATATATATATAATATACATATATTTAATATATATTAAATTTATTATATATTATTTATTATATATTTTAATGTATTGTATATATATAATATATACTTATATATATAATAATTTAATTTAATATAAAAGGTTATATGATTTATTATATCTGTTTAGAAAGATAATTTATATTGTCACAATATTATTTTATTTCTGTGCGATATACAGTGCAGCGCATAATTATAGACTCAAAGCAACCGTTACATTATTACTGTTATCTGAAAATGTAACAAAATATCATATTTGTATATTTCTATCTTCTATTATTTCTAATATAAAAATATACAAATACGATGTTACGCTCAGTTTCTGTTCAAATATCACTGATAATATAAAAGTTACTTCGAGTCCGTAATTATTCACACCGTTGTATTTGACCGTGCCTAATACAGTTTAGTGATTCAACCAGAAACTGGTTTATATCGTCGGTAATTCAGGATAACAGGAAACTCTGTCGAAAATCAGATCGTAAGAGATTTGAAGTAGTTTCGCCTGTCAGTTGCTTTTTACACCGTGTTACTCCAGTTCGTATAAAAGGATTTTTACCTGAATTTGCTCCGTAGGGTGTGTCGGCCGCTTAGAACGCGGATTTTGGAGATTACCGGTGGTAATTAACAGGTTGCTCGAAGAGATATAGGGGGGGGGGGGCAAACGTAGCCGGGCTCGGCGAACTCCAAAACACAGTATCCTGCATAAAATGAAGTCATAACCGTTACCAGGTGCCGTAAAACTGCACGCACTCGAGCAGCCAGACCGTGTGCAACATGTAAACGACTTTCTTCGCCGGGGAGTAAACTAGGTGTTAATTCGGTATTCACGAAACGTGGCTCGCCGAGGCACGCCACGGTATGAAGGATGCGCACGACATTGGGTCACGATTGTCCTTGCGGATCCTTCGCACGAGAAACGCGGTTTCGATCATCCTCTGTCGCAACTTTCTTTCCGCAAGTACTTTGCATGCTAATTGCAGACGTTTCCTTGCATCTGATTAAAAACTTCTCGGCTCGAAGTATCCGTGTACCATGTTAATCGTCGGCTTAGTAATTATACAAATTTTATGTATATAAAATTAATGCATTCAAAAAGATAGAACTACCAATAAATAAATACGCCGTGCAGCTTTATGGAGATTCTTAGCCTCAAAATATTCACAGAAGTTCGATCAAAGAATCCTTGGTTAATTAATTGATTACTTGTTACAAAAATGAAATGAAAATGTTGTCGGACCTCGTTAATTTATATGTTTATTTACATTTTAAATGTGTACACGCGCGCGTGTCCTAAATGCATGATGATGCGCAGTCTACTAATAAGTAAAAATGACGATGATTTTATAGGATGTTAATAGATTCGCTCGATCGTGATTGCAATATTCAATAGATTCGACAGATGCAATCTTGTCATTTTTTTTAAGACACAGGAACAAATCGTTTTAATTGATTTTGCTTTTCAATTCCTTGTGCACAGAATACATTATTTGGTATCCTGAAGCGTTTCATTACTTTAATAAGATTTAATAGTTTTAACTTTTTTTTAAATTCTCAGCTTCTATCGAATTTGTCTATTTTTCAATATTTTGAGTATTATGCTCTCCAGAAATATGCAGCGCACCAAATATTGAGACCTGCAAAATGCAAAAAGGCTGAGAAAGCACTCAACATCGCAATCTTAACTCTCCAATTTTTGTTCCATTCGATAAATTATCTCGATTTCATGGAACCGACGATGTTGCTGACTTAACAAAAAGAATAAAACTAGGCTTGTGCATACTTATGAAAATTAAACAGTTTCTGCATCAATTGTGAGAAGTAAGAATTAAGCGAATTTTCCGTCAGCTTGTAAACAAAAATGGACAACTCGGAAAGTGGAGACACGATTATTCGAATCCTCGCGGCCCGCTTTTACAGATGCCGATTGTGAACGATTACAAAAACGAGGTACAAGGCTCGAATAATAAATTCGGGACAAATTCACTGAATTACAAATAAGCGATTCTACGCTCTCGGTGCTTTCGGCTTTTACTACTGTTAAACGAACATTGACTGCCGATGTCATGAGCACGTGATGCGGTCGAACCACCGGTTATCAAGCAGTGTCACGTAAACGCGTGTTTCGCGCATTGCGTCCGGTAAACCGGGTAGCATTACGTAATCCTCGATCCGCAGGTCGTGTCGATCCATAGATCGTGTCGATCCTTGTGCGTGGTAACCGTCGTTTGTCTGCCGCCGGCCGGGCGGTTTACACACTCGACGAATAGTCACGAGATGTCCGTCGTATAATTTCCACAGACCTTTGGGCTGACCTGAGTAAACAAGAATGACTCGGTGGAGGAACGTGGGAAGCAGAGTGGCGTGTGTGGACAGAGGGGAACGCGGCACGCTTGAAATGTTTCGTGCCCGGCCGATTATACTCGCGAAAATTCAAGCCGGATCGATGCGGCGCGACGTTTTCTAATCACCGTCGTCCTCAATTGTTCCACGATTGCTCGACAAAAACATGGGTTCATTGACCCGTGATTCCCCTCGATCAGCGATCAACCCTCGAACGCTCATCTTCATGAAATTTTATCCTCAATTTTGCTTCACGCTTCGGACCGGCGAACGCTGTTTCCTTTATAACGCGAATCTTTGTGCGATTTTTCTGTTTTGATAGATCAGATAAGCAGGAATTGATTTTGCCAAGTCGGCTATTATTAATTAGAGCAACGATGTATGAACACGTTCGCTATCATCACTTACCCAGACTCCATCTTCGTCGCTGAAATGTCTCATTAATTCGCCCTCGTAAAATACTGAAATAATTCAGCAAACGAAAGTTATTGTCTTCCTCATCATCGCGTTACGACTTTACACACCTTCGTCAAATTACCCATTTTCATGTAAAGTACACGATCGTGAACGTGCGAAAGTTTCTAGAATAATAAGAGAACAACTATTTCAACGATTCACGGTAGCAAGAATTCCCTCGGGAAAGTCATAATTAGACTGGCGGATCTTTCGTGTAATAAACGAAATTGTCTGCGTTTTTTCGTTAGTATTTGGAAACGGTTGAAACTGGTACATCGATGATCTTCGATTATTTCATTTTCAATTATTTTTCACCGATTGAAACAGCTTCTACTTATTCGATCATTCGCGAGATGCTGTTCAGCGAGCAGGTTAATCGTCGCTGCGATGAAAGCACGGGTCCCATGAAAGCATAAGACCGCCGGTTTTATAATCGCGGATGCGTTGCACGTCTTAAGAAACGGAAAACACGCGGAAAAGGTTTCAACGCCGCGTTCAATGGGCTAAGAAACTTGAAACTCCGCGAACAGTTTCGATCGTGGATCGTTCGTTATCGGCGAGCAGGAGCAGAGGTGCGAGGCGGAAGGAACTTTGGCCTCGCGAGTCCCATCCAGCAGCTTGGAAATTATGGCCGACCTCCATTGTGGTAATTCAAAAGATGGTGGTGATTTGTTGTTGAAGAGAAATCGTTGCGCTCGAACTTAATTTACGGCGGAACGGCCTGCCGGGAGGAATTAAAGCTCCGGCTTCCTCCGCGGAGCCTCGAGGATTGCACTAACAGGTGACACGAATCTTTAATTGCTTTGCAAAATTCGTTTTCATTGTAACATAGTACAATAAACAAAAGAGTGAACCAGTTAGCTGAACGCGTCGCCATTTTTTTTCATGACGAGTGTACTCGTCAAAAATGGCTAACTAGTTAAGAATATTCACTTTGATGTTCATTTGATATTCACAGTATGATTACGATAAGATTGCAACAGCTAGCTGGTTATGATACCATACACTATGATTTTGTACTTTCTAATTTAGTATGAAGATTGGTTATTATGGAATAATAACCTATCACAGTAATTTCTCTCGGAAATGCCAAATTTCGGGTTGCTGCGAATTTCCCTGTGCTAGTCCTACGCCTATGTGATTCATTGCTACGCCGATGCTAAGGGTCGTGTCATGTGGCCTCCGAATTGCCTTCGAATCGTGTCACGTGGCCTCTGAATTGCCTTCGTGGCAAAAACTTAGAAATAAAAAAGTTAAGTCATCGTTTTTATTCTATCATAACTATGCATTTATGTTAATGTACATCGGCTGCCGGTTTCAATTCCGACCTGCGAGCATATCTGGGGGAAATTACTGTAAATGCTGTTCCGTTGTTCTCAGTCGGAATAAAATCCTGTTCTCTCGATAACAATATTCAAGCATTCTTCTACGAAATTATTAGAATCGAACAAGCTCTAATCAATGTAACCGTGAAGAAGATGGCACTGCAAGGTGTTATGGTCGGACAAGTGTTAATCGACGCGGCTGTGAATGAAATCAAAGGGATAAATAATTGAATCAGTCTCCAATTATTCCAGAACGTTGCAATGAAAATTTAATATACCGATTTCAAGCATCTACAATATTCTTAGAAGTTCACCGAAGCAATATTGGCAAACCGAAACCGTTACCGTAGCGTTTCGAAGGCGTATCGCGGTATCGGCGACATCATCCTCTCGCGTACACAATTCTGCTAGCGTTAGGTTGATTAACAAGTCCCTGACCCTGCCCGCTATCAAGGACGCCGGCCATTCGCATGAGAAAGAGAGAACGGACAAAACGCGTTTAGAATAATAAATTACCTTTCGGTATATATTCTTTTTTTTTTGTTGGCAGCGAGGCATTTGAATATTAATCCTATGTAAATTCGGATTTTCATGATGGCTCGGGGTACGAATATCCCGGCAAATTTTCCGCCGTTCCGGGGAACAAATTATGCGGAATTCCTTTTTCTGCCAATTACCTTGCATTCGACCGAAATTATCGAAGTCCGGCGTGAAATTGTAGAAAAAGAGGATCGCCTTTCCGCTCCCACCGTTCCCGTCGTTATTCCACGTTTCACTCCCTATCCCGAAGTTCTCTGATCCGGGCTCTCCGGGCCGCGCGTTTACACGCGCGCCGCGTCGGCCAAGAGAGAAGAACGATTCACGGGCCGGGCCGGGCCGGCCGGCCCGCCGCGGCCCGCTCGCCGTAGCGATTACCGCGCGAATTGAATCGCGCGCTCGCAGTCGCGACAGGCATAAAACGCCTAATTATTCGGTGCATGAATAATTCAGTTTACAAATCAGCCGGCTGGCTGTCGGGCACGGAGATAGCGACGGGTTCAACTCGCCTCGAGGTTCGCGAGACCGTTCCGCGGTTGTTTATTTATTATTGTTCTAACGTGGGGACAATAGCGTGGGCAAGAATGGAGGAGACGCATTTGCACGTACATTGCCACCATCGTTTGCTTCGCTAACGGTCCTCCGGTCGACAGTTACAGTATTTTATTCATTCAATCTTTCGTTCAGATTTCATCCGTCCGTGAGACGCGTGAAACATCCGAGACCTTTTGCAAGTTAACAACGTCGGTAATTGTCTTATAGCTGCCGAAATTTCATGATATTCTCCTTCTTTCACAGCCGCTCTTATTGTATCAATCATGCCAATGCATATTTTTTTAAATATGGAAATATATTCCTTTATCTCGCATGTTTTGCGTGTCGCAATTCGTTTCACATATTTATGTTTCAATAACATATGCAACAATATATACGCCACGCGTGCAAAACATGCGATATAAAAAATATATTTTCGTGTTCACCCGATGATGCCATGAAAGAATGCAAAGGAGTCAGCCCGTTAACTTCGGTCGCGTCTCTCGCATTTTACAATTTCGAAAGAATTTCGCACGTTGTAAATACGCACGAGTTACACGCTCGAATCAAGCGGGCAATTGCATTAAGTACGGCGCGTGCAAAGAAACGGAAAGTAGAAAGTGTTACGAGATTTACGATTCATTGATTTTATTGCGGTTTTTAGAGCGGGTGAAACAGGACGGAAAGCCTGAACGAGACGACATTAAAACGCGAGCGTGCGGAATCCGGTGGCAAGGTTGAAAAAAAACGAGAAGTAAAGGGTGGTTTGCATTACAACTCGGTATTTATTTACTCGTCGGCGTTGGTCGCGGGGAATAGTTTACGAAAGCGAATAGAATCGTGGCAGATGAAAACTGACATGAATAATTCGAAAACAGAGGTATGGAGTGCGCGAGAAAACTGGTCGGTGAATTTTTCTGTTTTCCTCGAAAAAAAAAAAGGAAGAAGAGAGATTCGTTCTGGCGATGCATGATTTGCGCTGCCAAGTTGCACGCGGTGATAATAGAGCGGAGCGTTAATGAGGGTTCTGAAATTAAAATTGAAACATGAACGAACCCTCAATCGCGTGCGTGCGAACGTTAAAATATTACTGAACTGCGTAAAACATGGCCGGCATCACGAGCTTACGAATGGGTTCGAAGCTGTGCTCCCACGCGTCCAATCGGCCAATTCCGATCTTAATTAAAGGTTAACGATCTCTGCGAATCGGGAGATATCTACATCTCGCCGGGTGCAGTCGAAAATACGTTGGCAAGACATAATCCGGCATAATTATTCCGGCTAGGAATTTAATATTCAATTATTGCATAAATGTATTTGCGTCGGCCAGTATGTATGCAACGGTGATTAATTTCATGATAATGACCTCATAATATGCCGCATCCTATTAATCGGGATTGAAGAACGTAATTAACTAACAAATGCCGCGAACCTATGCGAGGATTTATCGCGAAACGGAGCTAAAATATTTCTGTTTTCATGTAATAGATTTATAGAAATGTGGACGCCACTTGTAATTCCAAGTAATGTAATACTATAATACTATAATAATGCTATATATAATACTATATATATAATACTATAATACTATAATAATGTGTAATTTCAAAAAGTAATGCTGATATTAAATACAAATTGAGAAATATCTTTTTCAAGTTGCAATGAAATTAAGAAAACACTTGTTAACGTAATCGAAATCGGTGCGAACTAAATTTACAAACTATTTAAATTTCTACTTAATATTTTTTATTCGATTCTAATGATACAACTAAGATAGCACAAAGACGTCTTAAAGACGTCACAAAGACGTCCATTTTAGGACGTACCACGATCAGACCCAAAATTGACGTAAAATGGACGTCTTTATGACGTTCAGTGCTTATTGGGAATCTTAGATAGAAATAAAAAAGCAAGAGAATGTGTAAATATCGTAATAATTCTTTTTCTGTTAACAGAAGGAATTTGTACGGTTTTCAAACACTCAAATACGCGCATGGGATATAAACAAAATATTAAGATAATATAAACTTTTCTCAACTCTTTGCACTCGAAGCTATTTCAACTGTAAATCCAGAATAATTTTTCTGGCTTATAGTATTTTCATTTTATACGAGAAAGTGCATTTTATGCATATGAAATTGACTCTTGCGACTCACACAACGGTTACGCTCTTTAAATAATCTTTTTAAATATAAACTTTGCTATTGTAAAAATTATTTTAGAACGTGACATCATAAATTTTAGTGGTGCCTCAGAGTCACCGCTCGAGTGCAAAGGGTTAATAAAGTCTGATTTGTTCATCGTTTCGTACGTCTTCAATTTCTTCATTTAAAAAAGTATTGGCGGGATCCTGCTAAAAAATGAATCAGTTTAGTCTTCATAAACTTGATCCAAAAGTCCTCTGCAACAGGATCGAATACCGAGCGACTCCGCGATCGCTCAGGGACACATTGAAAATCACGTGCCGCGCGCGGAAACCACGGCTCTTTTCAATTTCTCGCCGTCCCGACTCCTTTCACGATGCCCGGCCGGAACTTTCGCGCGAGTATTCCTATTTCCATTACAGTATCCGTTTAATTCGAGCGCTTTCAGCGCCGAAATTCGCGCGAGCCGGCAGCCTCTCACGGCTCGGCGCGGGAAGAAAACCGGCGCGGCGTTTCTCGGCCCGTTACGCCGCGCCGGCTCCGCACGAAATTAACGCGTCCCACGGCCTTCCCACTCGATACCGCCTCCACCAAGTCCCCTATTTTTAATAAACGGACCGTCGTAACTCAGCCACGAAAATGCGTTAGACAGCGGGCGGACGCGACGCGACGCTGACACGCAACTCGCAAAGATGAAAATATTGCGCGCCGCGCGTTATTGTCGCAGCGAGCCCGGCGCCGCGGCTTTGTATCGCGATAAATATTCGGCAGCGCGTGAAAAACTACTGGCCGGGACAGTGTTCTTCGGAATGGGATTCCGCGGATAGGCGAAACACGGCCATCGGAGGCGTGACGAACGAATTGTAAAGCTTAATAGACGTCGCGAGCTATCAAACCGCGGATTTCGCACGGTTCTACGGTTCACGGGAAATATAAACGAAGCAAGTGATCGTGATTAATATCAATTTTTGATTTGGTCGCAGTGAGCGAAAAAAAACAACCTATTCGGACATCTTTGAGAACGGTGTAATTTTGTTAAAGCTTGACCGAGCGACTTGAATTTTTTAGAGACGCTAGAAGGATTAGTTCACTGTGGAATAACTAGAATACTTTCTTTCGAGTTCGCCGTCGCTTGGAACGATAAAAAGAGCAACGATAAATTCTTGATTTGCCGCGGAAAGTCAGCGGGCGAACGTGCACGCGCACGGATCGGATGATTTGTTAATTGCAGCGTACGAAATTATTGAACGCAGATTATATGACAATTTGATCAGCGGGCACCGCATAATGTGCATAATTTTGTTTGAAACGAGGCAACGGGCTCCTCTTTATTAATTAAAGATGTACGAACGCCGCGCGTACGCAAGCACAAGCGAACGCGCCGAAGAAAGGGAATCGATAAAGTTTAATTAATCTGCGCATTTGCGCAGCTGTTATAATTTTGTTTTCGGTTTATTAATTATTAGCTACGGTTATTATTGTTATTTTTGAGAATAATCGTCCGGTCGGCCGAACGAAAATCGAAACGCTGTACTCGACGCTCGCGTATATATATATATATATATATATATGTTTATCGAATTATCTTGTAAAACGAACATTTCAACGATGCTCCATAAAATGCTTATCTGAAAATTATTTGAACAAAACTGTTTCGCGTAACACAGCGGAGCTTTCGGCGTTGCTCGGGGGGATCGATAAAAGGAGAACAAAAAAAAATTGTGAATTTGCAAAAACCATTCACCATAATCTAGTTACGAGCCTGAATTGATCGGAACAGAGAATTTGACAGTTTGACGCAAAATCAACTTTTTCACGTCAAAGTCCATTGTACACGCGTTGCCTCTCGAAAAAAAACGTTCATCTACCTCGGAAACGAAGAAATTGGAATAATTGAACACCTTTTTTTGAAATTGCATTTCTGACCGGAAGGGCGAGCTCGACGAACGCGACAAAATACAGATGCTGCGATGCAGCTTTGTTTATTGAAACGACTAAAAAAAAGATGCGCGGAAAGTTTTCCGCATTTTTTGATCCAGGCGACGCAGGTTCAAGGAATTTATGTACGATCTGGCAAGCAGGTTAAATCGCTATTTACCAATCACTGCGGACCGGCGAGGAGGATATTTATAGAATTTGATTCGCCGAAAGATCGGCATTTCTGCAACAGATCGATGCGGGCTCGATAAAACGTTTATTCGATCTCTGATCGGACGGTGTCGTTGAACGAGAGTCGCAAGCCGCGAAGCTACGAAAATAAATCGAAGAAATATACTGGCAGTGGGGGCTGATTAAAAAGCAATTATTCGGTAATATTTTGCAGCGGAGATCCCGGTCGAGTATATCTTTAGCAAGTTTAAACGTTAACAAGACATTATGAAATTCTCGGATGCTGGGCACGGATCGGTTAATGGAGGAGCGAAAAAAATATCGGTGGAAGTGGGACGAGCGAGGCATCGTTCCCACAGTGGCGGTCAGTTTCCGCGTGAGTTTCGCGGAAACGATTATTTGATCGATTAATTTACATGGATGTTCGTTTCGCCGAGGACCCATTCAGCGATGCGTTAGCGTGGACAGTGAACGGGGTACGCACACAGAGCCGCGCACTTACACACACGTGCTCGTACACGGGTCGACGGGCATGGTTTCTCGTCCAGGTGTGCAGGTGAAGCTGCGGGGTCACTCATTTATCATTGCATAAGATTCAGAACCTGTTCCGGTGTCCATTCATCGCCGGCCGCTCGTATATACCTTCGAAAGTTCCTCGTGGGTACTGGCTACGAAAGGTGTAGCCGTCGTGCGTCCCTCATTGGCGTAGAAACCGATCCCAGGTGTGCTCGTTGGGAAAAACGGATCATCGAATTTCGCGAGCGAATGCACGCGAGCGCATGCTCGCGCCGCCGCCGTCCACCGATCTCCCGTCGGCCGCAGAAAATATTTGGCAAACACGCTCGGCCGTGCATTAGTTTATGGGAAAACTATGGTAATCGCGCGGTGATCCCTGCTTGGGCACGGCAATTACACGCCGAGAGGTTCGTTAACCGCGAAACCGAAGCTTTCAGATGGCAAACGATCCGTGGCCGGCCGATCGCCGCGAATTAACGCCTGCCACGCAGACGAGCTTCCTAAATCACCGACGGATACCCTTTGGGAAATTCGTGCAACTGTTTGGTGGGGTCTGGTGAGATGCAATTGTTTCCGGATTGTGGGATTGTCTAGCGTTCGTGCGGTCGGCCGATTTTTATTTCCGGACTTTGCATCGGGTTCGTGGGTTTTCGGTTTCTGGGCGCGCTGCTTTCGAAGTTTCCGTGCTAAACGGTTCAGGCAATCGCGCATTGTACTACGTGTTCGGGGATTTTGAGGCTCCGGCGGTTTAAATGTTTAATGTTCGCCGCTGATACGTGATCGAACGTTAGGCAATTTGAGGGTGCGAAGAATGGAAAAGCTTCGCGATTTGTCGGAAACGAGGAATTAATGCGCGTATGCCGTGTTTTGGAAGAAACGAAAAAGCGATAATATATTTATTATTTAGTATTTATTATATTTATTATTGTTTCTCTCGATCTTCCTTTTACAGCTCGTTCAAATTTTGCTTCCGACATATCGCGACTCTTTCATATTTCTTTTGAAAGGTTGCAAGATTGAAAGATTGAAATATTGAAACAATTGAACGCTTAAACAAATAAATACAAATTGAACCGTAACACATTCTTCATACTTACAACATCATAATAGCGTAGTTCTGTGAATTTTGAAAATTTGAGCACGTTCGAATCGATGGAGCTTACTTTTTGTGAAAAAAAAACCCGCGCGAAACAGACGGCATCGTTACACCAATCCACGCATTCATGATCTCCGTGTTTGGGGTCTAAACAACTAAATCAAAGTAGACAATCCTAAAGTTCGCAACATCGGAACATTTATCGGTAGACAAACGTTCTATCGCTTGAAGCGTTCAAATATTTAATATTCCCATTCTCTTCCTCGCTCTCCCCGTCTCGCTATCATCCAATATTCAGCATACTCCCAGGCTATCATTCCTATCGGGCGCGGCAGTTCAATTCCTAAGTCTTTTCATTCTGTTTTCTCTCATAACACATTTTCCTCTTACAGCCGAACGGAGCACCGCTGAATTTTCCTTTAATCCGGGCTCGTGTTCGGCTCTCGAAACTTCTCCGCGAATCAATTGTCCCGGTTTACCCGGCGACGGGTGTCCGCAATCTCGCCGGAATTAATAATTCTCGTGGCCACGATCGCAAGGAGCGGTTCTTTTAATAGGTTCCACGGATTAGGATACATAAATCCCGGCGATCGACAGTTTCCGGCCCCGCGCTCTTCTTTTAATCGGGAACAGCCCCCGATATCCTGGAAACCGCGGATGTTACCGGGAGAACAATCAGGAGAATCACCTGACGATCGATAGCCTTTACGATTACAACCCAACCGACGGATCGATAGATCGTGTAACGAAAATCTTACGGGAACCACGCCCGATAATTTCCTCGATCCGCGTTGTCTAGCGTTTTCCAATACGGGAAATTCGAAAGCGACTGTCCTCTGTATAAATTCGCTAATGGAAATTCCCTGTAGCTTCGTGCGTTATCGTGATCTCTATCCCGCCATTCTTTTCCTCCCCCCCCCCTCAACATTTTATACGACTAATAAATTTCGCCCCGTACGCCCCGACTTTATGGGATTAAGGGAAGAACGTTTGCCGAGCAGATTATTCGCAACGTTTCCGGAACTTTAATTCGCGAGCCGTCCGTTGCGTGTTTTATTAAAAATCGAGGGAACGTTTACCGAATTGAACGCTCGACGCAGCGAGTCGTTTCTGAAGGACGCTTCGGCGCGGCGAAAATTAAAAGTGACACGCTGATCGGCTTTCGGCCGTGACGGACGATCCGTCGGTAAACTGAGATTCGCGATCGCGCGTTTACGTCGCGCGGAAAATATGAAAAATAACAGCTCTCAGCCGGAGTTACGCGTGGCTAATGTCGGCGAGGCCGCGTTTTTGTTTCATTCCCTGCGAGGTTCTTAGCCCGACCCAGCGGATTTACCGAGGAAACACGGTCGTTCGCCGAAAGTTGATGCAGAAGTTTAGCGTCGATTTCGCTCCTCCTACAACGCGCGCGAAAAAAAAAGAAAAGAAAACGAGATCCCATTCGACTCGCGTCGGATTACCCTCACCCTCGCGGCCAATCCTCGTCCTTCTGCCGACAGGAAACGGTCCCGTTATCCTGAGACCGCTCGGGCCTAGCGATCATCTTCTTTCGATTAAGGACGCGTCATCTACGCCGGCCGGACTCTGCACAATACCGGTGCAACTCACGCTGTGCGCCTCCCAGAAACATTCTCCATTCTCGATTCGACACGACTCTCTTTCTCTTGAGTAATTGTAAAATTCTGCTTGAATTTCGGTCCGAGTGGCTACCGCTTTATTTTACTCGGCAAACATTTCTTTTCTTTGAACGTTGCTCGGTGACCTTCTTTTGAAATTATTCGGTCGATTTAAGGTCGTCTTATTGAACTTTTTAAATATACTTTTTGGCGCTTCTAAATTTTCGGTTGTTGTTTTTAATCTAACTGAGGAATTGAGTAATCGAAGGATGATTTTGATACTCTGGGTTAGAAGGGACCCGGCCTTTGTTGTTTGGGGGTTGAACATGTTTCTGTGAGATAGATTAAATTCGCATATTGTAGGGATCATGCTGGATCGTAATTGGTCATACTTGATCGTATATGATCATACTTGATCATACTTGATCATACTTGATTATATTTGATTATAATTGATCATACTTGATCGTACATGATCATACTTGATCATACTTGATCATACTTGATTATATTTGATTATAATTGATCATACTTGATCGTACATGATCATACTTGATCATACTTGATTATATTTGATTATAATTGACCATACTTGATTATAATTGATCATATGTGAACATAATTGATCATATTTGATCATAATTGATTATATTTGATCATAATTGATCATAATTGATCATACTTAATCATACTTGATCATATTATTTGATAATACTTGATCATACTTGATCATACTTGATCATAATTGATCATAATTGATCATAATTGATCATATTTGATCATAATTGATCATAACTGATCATAACTGATCATACTTGATCATATTTGATCATATTTGATCATACTTCATCATATTTGATCATACTTTATCATACTTGATCATAATTAAACGACACAGGAAAAAATTATCTTAAATATATTAAAGCTTAATGTAAAATATTGTGCAGCTCTTTTTATTATATCTCACATTGTCGTCTATTATATTGCATTGCACTGTTTGTATATAATTTTGCACATGTCGACATATAAAATTCGCAAAACTGTCGTCGAACATGTATTAATTACCATCTAATAATGAACAATATTCTACAGTAACGACCAACATCTAATACTAATATATTGTAAGCGTAAGAACATAATATAATGATAATACTGATGAGACGGTAGACACTGTCTTAACTCCAAGGTTGGTCCGTAGAATTTGTCAATCAAGAGAGTAATTTTCCCGGGCGCAGAGGTAGTGGTGGAATCCTCTTTCCAGCGTAAAATAAGGATAGCGGAGGCAGGACCGTGATACGTCCGTGGAAACTCGGCAGGGTGCTGCAGCCTGATAAAAAGAATCGAGAATTCCGCCGGCGTAATCCTATTTACTATGTAATGTAATCGCGATCTCGACTGAAAAACAATAATCGAGCAAGACGGCCGGTTTGCTCGCCTTCGGCTGGATTCCAGCATGATGTAACGGAGAGACACGCTGTGTCGGGTACGAATAAAAAGGATTCGGTCTGCTTTCCCGATTATTGGTACAATTTGTCTTCCGTTATTCAGGATTAATCAAAAGTTATCCGGTAAAATTGCCTGCGAGACTTTCGCGAGCGACGACAGACCTGTTTTATTTTATTTTCCGTCGGGATTTCAGAGAACGTCTTCTTTCTTTTTTATTCGTTATTACGCGTCGCCGCGATCAGGATCGCGGCGATTAGGATATCGTATCGGTCGACGGATTTCGAGTCAACTGCGATTTCGAGTTTTCCCTCTGTCATTCAATTATATTTTATTTACTTTTTATCCAGGCTTCAAACGAAATTGGTTTACGGACAGTTAAACGTGTTTCGGTAAAGCTCGTAAAAAGTATTATACCGGCTCGAAGGTTGAACAGTTTCGAAGAGTACACAGTGAAATAGTCACGGCGAGCGTTTCGGTTTCGATCCTATGCAATTTTCACGTCAATTTCAGAAACGTTGTGCCGGACGGATATCAGTAGAGAATTTTACACGAATATCGGCCGATGATGGGAAACAGAATTTCTGGCAATCCGAAATGTAGATACTGATCCTAATAACTACGGATTGAATTGTTAATTTTCATCGTCACGCCGATACCATTTATTATTATAATCGTGCGCGGTAATTTGCGCTATTCGCGTTCAATGGACGAACATTGGCCGTGGCTTCGAACACCTAAATCAAATCGTGAGTATATGTACTCGAACGTGTACGAACATAATCGCGAATTAAAAGGACTCGGCCATTTTTAACACCAGATGTTTAGATCTCAAACTCAAAGAACAGATTTCAGAAATTTTTTTACAAATATTTGAGCTTAAATTCTTCCTTAAAATTCAGATTCCATAGTTTAGACTTCAAAATGATCCAGATTTCAAACGGTCATAACTGGTCTAAGACTTTCAGACTTCATAGTTTCAATTCTTGAACTTTTCGATCTGATTTCAGATTTCAGGATCGACTGTATCAGATCGCAATTAAATTTCAGACAGATCAGGGGTTCGGAAGGGTCCTTCCGAAAATTCCGAATCTGATTTCACCGCGCAACAATTTCAATGATCTATGTTTGGCGCGCGATAACGCGAATCGCGACGCCGCAACGCGATTGCACGTTAACAAATATTCCTTTCCCCGCTGGTTTTTGCCGTTTCAATCATTTGTCTTCCGCGCTTCCTTCAATCGGCGGAAGCCTTCCGTGACATTTGAATAAATAATGGAACCGCCGACCGAATTACATTCGCGCCGTGTCCGCGGCCCGTTTTCTGCGCGCGGGCACGAGAATTTCGATGAATCATCGGCGGGATTAAATAAATCATTCCCGTGCGAAATTACATCACTTTCGAGGGTCCGAACGAATTACGGCCAGCCAGCGGGAAAACGTTAATAAATAACGAGGTTGGTTAAACATTTCTGCCGGATTATCTGCTCTCGCCAAATGTTTTCTCGCGTACTTACGCGTGTATGTATGCGGCGCGCGTGTGCCGCGATGAGCGGTCGCCACTCGTACCTCGAGTTTACCGTAAAAATAATAAAAACGGAAAAACAAGAAAAACACGGCAACGAAACCGCAGTATTGTTGCCGGAACGTTAATCCAATTCGTTGTTCCCGTAATCGTAATTCTGGTAAAATGCTGATTCAATTCGAACGCTATTTTATTCTGACAACTTAGCAATAAATCATGTCTTACGCGTGCACAAAAAAAAATGAATAACGTATCGCGGGAGTCCGTGAAATATTGCGAGGATAATCAACGATTACAGCCATTTGAAAAATATCATCGGGCTCCGGTGTAATATCAGCGAATCGATAAATGATAAAATTAATTATTTTACCCCGTCGAAGTTTACCATCTAAATATTTATCTCGCTAAAAGACACGCCGTTACGAAACCTGCATTATTGTACTCGAAGCGTTAATGTTCAATTCATCGTTCATGAAATTGTAATTCGGATGAAACACCATTGTATTCAATCCTATAGAATTTGCTTTTCGAAATGCATTACGTGACACGAGCAAGATCAGTAAATTGTTAAATGGTGAAATTAATTATTTTTATTACCGGAATACTCTTGAATTTCTCGTCTAAAAATTTATGTCACTGCAGCAAACAATTTTCAACGTTCGCTAACGTTTGCGTAAAATTTCGACGAATTTTTTCGGACCCCGATTTTTCGGTCCTAATATCTGGAAATTAACGTAGATTTTTAGCATAATACGAATGCAATGTTGCATCGTGAAACTGGATAACAACCGATTTTGAACTATTTATTTTGTGATTCGTCAATCGATAAGTAAAAAGACTCTATGGAGGATTAGTTGCAATTAAATATAACTGACAATATAATCACTATAAAATCAGCTGATTTGTTCAGTATACATTGCCATTTGTTAACGATTGTTAAATAGTGTTTGTTATATCTCAAACATGGAGAATTTGAACGTAAGCAATTTTAGTTTACAATAAAGAAACCTCACGTCTCTTAAAAACTTAATTTAAAAGGAAACACTTTAAAATTGAAAAAAGACTATGAACCAATTACAAATCAATAGATCATCGGCTCAGCAGATAAACAAAAAAGATAAAAAAATAAATGAAATCTGAAAGAAGGAACACGGACGCGTCGAGACATTTCGCGGAAGCTCCTACTTTCAAGGACCTGCAAGGTCATCCACGTCCTTCCACTTGTGCTATCCGAAGAGCTGACTGTCCGGGTTAACTTCCAAGGTCGGTCGACTGATCCTCGACCGATAGAGGACTCCTTGGTCCGGCCGAAACACAGACACCGTCGAGGAGAGGTCCACGGCGCTTTTAATTAAAACATGGCGGCCGAAGGAACCCGACCGGTCGGATTATTAATCGGACGCGATCACGCGATATTTCCTCGCGATACGTCCGCCAGCCGGCACGAATTTATCGTCGCGCGTCGGCTGATTTATCAGCCGGAATCCGATTTATCAGCGCGTCGCAGTCCGCGCGCGAGATCCTCGCGATCCACGGAGCGGATTGGTCAATCTCGCCCCGTTTTGTGACGCATCCCCCCGCTTTTTCTCCCGCCTGGTCCACCCTTCCAGAAATCGGCTTGGTGTCCCTGCCGGCTCCGGGGATCGATCGAACCGTGCGTTGCTTTAATTTCCGGCGAGCGGCGGACCGTTTCTTCGATCTTCTTGAACGGATTTAGCCGAAGCAACCGAGGACTTCCGGCGGGCACACGGAAATGGGGACTCGGTAGCTAACTCCGACCTGATTAGCTGGCTATGGCTCCTGTGCAAGATTTATTTCGAGCGTAGAAGGTAATGCTGAATTGTGGACGATGGATCGTCTGTTCCAGGGCTAGTGCTTTTACTTCCGACGATAGTCGTGGTTCGAGGACCATATTCTAGATATTCTAGATACCACTAGGTCTAGGAGCAAGGATTCTTGGATCTTGTGGTCTTTAAAGATTCCTTTGTAGACGTTGCTAGTTCTTTGTTTAGAAACGTATTTTGAGTATTTAGGCATTTCGAAGATGGAGGATTCTTCTCAGTTATGTTTCGGGAGAGAAGATGATTGTGATGATCTTCATGGTTCGAAAATATAGAATTTTGTAGAGCCTAGGATATCTTAGATACCACTAGATCTAGGAGCAAGGATTCTTGGACCTGGTGGTCTTTAAAGATTCCTTTGTAGACGTTGCTAGTTCTTTGTTTAGAAACATATTTGGATTCTTTAGGCATTTCGAAGATGGAGGATTCTTCTTCTGTTTCTTCTGTTTCGAGAGAGAAGATGATTGTGATGATCTTCATGGTTCGAAAATATAGAATTTTGTAGAGCCTAGGATACCTTAGATACCACTAGATCTAGGAGCAAGGATTCTTGGACCTGGTGGTCTTTAAAGATTCCTTTGTAGACGTAGATGTTGCTAGTTCTTTGTTTAGAAACATATTTTGAGTCTTTAGGCAGTTCGAAGGTGGAGGATTCTTCTCAGTTATGTTTCCAGAGAGAAGATGATTGTGATGATCTTCATGGTGAACCTTCATCGTTCGAAAATATAGAATTTTGTAGAGCCTAGGATACCTTAGATACCACTAGACCTAGGAGCAAGGATTCTTGGACCTGGTGGTCTTTAAAGATTCCTTTGTAGACGTAGATGTTGCCAGTTCTTTGTTTAGAAACATATTTTGAGTCTTTAGGCAGTTCGAAGGTGAAGGATTTTTCTCAATTATGTTTCGAGAGAGAAGATGATTGTGACGATCTTCATGGTGAACCTTCATGGTTCGAAAATATAGAATTTTGTAGATCCTAGAATATCTCAGATACCACTAAGTCTAGGAACAAGGATTCTTGGATCTTGTAGGTTTTAAAGTTCGTCGAACTTGAAAGCGACGATCGTTTAGATCTTGTGACCCTCGTGTGTGGACATAAATGCTGCTAGTTCTTTATTCATAAACATACTTTGAGTCTTTAGGTAATTCAAAGATGCCGCACTTTTCCTAGTTATTTTTTTATTAACGAAAGAAGAATTATTATCTTTAAATCCTTCTCTTCAAGCTCAAGAAAATAAATTCTCAGGTTCCAGATGTAAGGGAAAGATTTCTTTAGATATTATTATACTCTTAGATCCTTCAAGATATTTATGTATTTTCTTTGAAAGATCCTTTTAAAATATTAACAACCATCAAAGAAAATTGTCTTCAGATCCCAGGCTCGATTTAAACACTGACACTGCAAATCTGAAAGGTAACGATCGATGCGACAGGAAGGCTTGTTCAGATCCTAGGCCCTGGCAGTACAATAATTAAGTTCGATAATCTTCTCGGGCCCAACGCTTAGGATTCTCCGTATTCTGGAGCGTTTCTAAAGGTAGATCGACGTAGAGAAGAAAGATGCCGCAGGTCGCGGTACGTTCTTCGAAATTGTTAGCCCGAGTATATAAGTAATGGTTCGAATCCCGAGCGTTCCAGCGTAATTTATTCAGCGATCAAAGCGACGGCAAGTGGTATTATTGCTGCGGGAGATTGAAACAGCTGAAAGTAACGAGGCGTTGACAACCGAGAGTTAAATTCACGGTAGTACCGGTGATCCCGGGCAAAGAAGCGGGAGTGTACGGCGGAGATAGTACGTAGGTCGCGCATCGGTCTTTGTGCGATTACTTTGTTATGTAAATGGCGAGAGGTCCCGGCAACGAGGAGCAGTTTCCTTAAACTTAATGTAATAAGGGTTTGCCAACGACTTTACCAATATCCTGTTCTTTGACAAGGTTCTTCAAAGGGAGCGGAGTCTATAGAGACTCCTCTTCGCGAAAGAAAGCTGCTCCTCTTCGGGATAAAACACCTACTTTTCGAAAAGAAATCTCGGGACTTTGGGCAGGGAAGGCGAAAGGGAGAGAAAAAATATCCTCTGTAGAGGACAGAAAGGGTCCCGAAGAATAATAAACTTTTCCCTCGGAAAGTGGATCTTCTGTTGTGAACAGACACCTCGTTCGCCGGAAAAAGAAATCATTAGAGGATTGCTACGGCGACATAGAAGTTGCCCGACGAGACGGAGGAGGGAACGAGAACGGAAGTTGAACTGTTTGTCGACTGTGATAGGGATTAATTTGTTCGTTGAAACGCGATTGTTTGTCTCCGACGTCGTCAACTAATTTGGATTAAAGAAGGACGACGACCTTTAACCGATGGATCCTCTCTATTGTCGTCATCTTCTTCGCTATTTCACGATGAAAGATCACTTTGGATCGAAGGGAAACGATCAACCGAAATTTCTCTTCATCGTACAATCTCATCAACCAATTTAATTACGAATATCGATATCGCGCTTTTTATTTTTATTATCGCTAGATTGCAGATTTTATGGATTTTTCGCACAAATAACAGGGTCGAAAGCAAAACTGACGTTCGAAGAATTTCAGAATATTTTTATGCAACGTACGAGTTATTAAAATGATTAAAAGAGGGTTTCTTACAATTGATTCCTACAATGTTTATTTTGCATAAAAATCTCTCAGCCTAATTATCTATCTATTACTCACTATTTCCAAAATCGATCTGAATCGCAGGTAGAACGATCTTGATCGTCCAAAATAATTTGCTTTTACGATCACCATCAGCCTCGCTATTTCCAAAACTGAATCCGAATCGAAGGTATAACGATTTCTCTCCCTGCTACCATAATCCTTCTCATCTTACGCACACCGCGGAATAGAATCTGAAAATCTCTCCCTCAAAAAGCCACTCGAAAATTCAATCGAAATCGAAACCTTGTCTCCGCCTCTGCTATCTTCCAAACCGATTTCGCCGACGACCGATAAATTTTATCCGAATCCCCGGCGGTGTCATCGTCTGCAGCGCTATTTGATGAACCTTCGATCGAAACGACCTTGAGCAGAGCGACAAGCTCTGCTCCGTCCGCCACCTACACGCGAATTAATTTCAGCGCGCACAAAGGAGAGCGACATCGAGCAGAAAAATTTCGCGAGCCATCTCGCCGCGATCGTCTGCCTCATACGCCCACGCCGGAGTCAGTAACGTAACGTTACGCACGCATGTTGTTTCGCCGGTGGGGGAGCAAGCTCGAGACCAGTCGGAGAAGGAAGCGTTTCGTGGATGCAGAAAGGTTGAATCGAGCTGACCGAAGGCGCGGCGAGGATGAAAGAGAGCGGGGGGCGAGGGGGGAGGGAGAGAATGGGGAACGGGGCGCGCTGGGAGAAAGGACAGAGAAAGCCGCGGAGAGGGCGAACAGGGAGCCGAGAGGGCAGAGTTCGTTTCATTCATAGGCTGGCCTGTGTGTGCCGGTGCGTGGATCAAGCCAGTGACTCTCAAGGGCGGCCTCGTCCGCGACAATCGGCCGGAGTCAGGGTCCACCCCTTCTAATTGGCCCGGCAGCTACGCCAAGGCTTTTGTCGTCCGGTCTGGCCTGGCCTGGCCTGGTCTGGTCTGGTTTGCGGGTTTCTATTCGAAGTTGAAATTCACGGGCCAGCGAGCCGCTATTCAACGCCGGCGTGGGATCTTCCTTTTGTTAGAGGGATGCCGCGTCAATTGCCACGATCGACAAGTTGTATCCCCGCGCACTCTCCTGGATCGCCCGACCGATTGTCCACTGCGATCGATGGGGAACTAACTTGATGATGGGGTTTCGCGGCTTACTTTCCCTTTGCCGCCGCGATGACGCTTCCGCTGCGGCGCGTTTTATTTCTTCGACTACGCGGCGCACAATGCCGTCCGCTGCGTCGACGTTTGTTTTGTACGTCCGTTTAGACTCGCACGTTTCCCAGCACGCGCAACTGTTGCGAGATCATAGTAACGTCGGAATGTACGTATTTCGTTGTTTTAATGATCGTAAATATTTTTTAACAACGACGGCCAGTTGATTTTGTTGATTATTTGCAAGCAGAGTATTTGCAAGTAAAAGTATATTTATTGAACACACAAGATCTAATCTAGAGGCTTGCTCGTGGGAGCTTAGAGACAACTAGTGTACTCTTAGGCTGCTCACCGACGACTAACTAAAAACATGGAAGACCCGCAAACTATGGGTCGAGAAATCTTTATTGGTCATAAATAACCAATCCTGTGTAACGGACTTTCGAGTCAACGCACGTTTCGCGCTCACGTGCCCTGCAGATGGGCAGCAAGGGCCGCTTTACCTAAAAAACGGACAAGGCCGTAAAACCTACAAATTACCGATTCTCAACAGCATTGAAAATGCTTTTACATTTACAGATTTCATCGCGGGAAAGTAATGTTTCGCCTTCGATCTTGCATCACGCGTGCGGAGCTAATTTGATATAATAGAATCCGGGCATAATGGAACAGTTACTTACAATTAATTACAGTATCATACTTCATCTTTATATAATTTTTATAATGAGTCGTTCTGCTTATGAATGATACGCAGGGTATCCCAAAATTATGGTACTTCCGGGAAATAAGGGGTTCCTGAGGTCATTTGAAGTAACTTTTTCCTTAGCGAAAATGCAATCCGTGGCTTGGTTTACAAGTTATTAACGAAAAACAGTGATCAATGAGAGGCGAGCTCGGCTGGCGCACGGACGAAGCCCAGTTCCGCTCATTGGCTCGGCCGCCGCGCGCCAGCCGATCTCGTCTCTTATTGGTCACTGTTTTTCGTTAATAACTCGTAAACGACACGGCGGATCGCATTTTCGCTAAGGAAAAAGTTACTTCAAATCACCTCAGCAACCCCTCATTTCCCGGAGATACCATGATTTTGAGAAAGCCTGTATACGCTCTGATACTTAAAAGCCGGACGATCAAGGCACCACACTGCATTTAAATTTCGTGGAACACCTGCATTCTTCATCCCGCAGTCAATGACACGATCATTTGCGTAAAAACGGGCCGCGCCGTTTCAATTATAGCCTGGGAAGACAATGAATGTCCGTGAAGTGGCGCAAGGTCGCTTAAACCGTCGAGGACGTAATGTTCCCTTTTTCTAAATGTTCCGGCCATTTTGCTGTAGTTAGTTTAACGACCAGAGGGTTGTCCGGGAAGACTCGGGCCTCCAAAGAAACTTTTCGTTCCCCGTGTTCTCCCGTCTCGCCTGCCCCCCTCCGTTCCGCTCTGCTCATCGTCCTCCTCGGTAGGGATTAAAATCTTTTTCACGAAGCTCGGCTGTTTTCCTGACATCATCCGGTTTTGCGCCATTAACTAACTCGCTTCCCGTATGAGCGTCTTCCGCCAACAATGGGCTGCCTTTTCCACTGCCGAGGCCGCGCTCCCGTTCCTCCCGGACTAATGGCAGCCTAATTCTCCGCCTTGTCATTGTGTCGACCTCCGTGGGCACTCGTGCTCGGGACGCATCAAAGACTTAAGAACGTCGTTCGTCGTTATTTTTCAACGTCGATTCCGCCGTAGACGGTTTTTGATCAAACGGACGACGGGCTGGCATTGTGCAGCGGCTCTATTGTACACGGTCGCGCTGAATGTTTCATCATCAAATTCAATTGAAATTATGACCCGGGAAGGAGTTCGATTTCCTCATCCATTTAACAGTCGGGACTGCTAATTACCTTTCGGCCGATTCATGGCTCTGTGGCTCGTATCGGAACAATCGTATTCATACCGGGGGATTCACAGTACCGTTCAACAAATTCTGTTTATTTTATATAGATCGCGAGAGCATATTTTTTAACAACAGTTTTTATATATTTTATCGTAATGCGAGATAATTAAATCGTAATAACGCTGATTGAATGGAGCAGGTTTCTGAGCAGAGCTGCCGAGTCACAGACAGACAAACTCGTACTTAACTTATAAATTAAATAATATGTACATTTTAACACGAATGTTGGGGAATATATTCCGATTAAAAATTAGGCAGTAGAAACGACCATTAACCTATAGACAAGTAGAACCAGACAGCCCCGATCAGACCTTACCAGAGTCATTTATTTTAACACTAATTGCTTCCCAAAAATGATAACCGTAGAAATATTGGCGAGGATATTCTAATTAGAGATTAAGGAGATAACACACACGCAAATAGGATCATATATGGTCAGACCTCAATAATTTTTCTTTTAACGGGAGTCATTTCTTTTAACACTAATTGCTTCCCAAAAATGATAACTATAGAAATATTGGCGAGGATATTCTAATTAGAGATTAAGGAGATAACACACATGCAAATAGGGTCATGGCTAAACCTCGATAATTTTTCTTTTAACGGGAATTGTTTTCCATAATCGATAACCGCAGTTTTATCGCTTTCCGAGTATTCGAGAATTTTTTTACACCGCGTGGTTTGTCAACAACAATATCGGCTCCGCAGAGTTTCATGATCAATAACAAAGTTCTAACCGCGGAGACGAAAAGTTTGGCCGCCCCCAGCGGCGGATAGTCGTTTTACATTGTAGTCTGGACTGTTTCATTACCACGTACCGCATAATTTAGTCCGAAGCCGAAAGTTTGCGCACTGTTAACCAGCCTCGTGTCTCGCCCGTTTCTTCCGCCATCGCTCACGCTTCACCATACTTTACACAGTGTACCCGCTAATCCCGTCTATGTAAACAGAGAACCGTTCCACGGGTTCGCATAAATACTTATTTTCCTCTTCCGGACCCTTTAAATTCCGTTCCCGCTGTCACCTGGATCACCGTCTTCATCCGTTTCCCGCTCGCCTCGACGGTACAGTAAATTCTCCCTAATGCGCGCTCAGATTGTGCACAAAAAAAGGGCAATTTTTGGAAGAGGAGACGCGATTATTCGAGCCGTGCGGCTCGTTTTTATAGTTACCGATTGTCAACGATTATAAAAACGAGCCGAAAGGCTCGAATAATCGCGTCTTCTCTTCCCAAATCGTTCATTTTTGTGCGCAAGCCGAGCATTAATTACGGAGAATTAGAGATGGATCTTAATAATTAGGGAGAATAGTAAGATGATTTAATTAGGGGACTAGAAAGAAGTTCCTTATGCTTCGGTCAAAATGACGGATCTCTGAATTTTTCTTCTACGGTCACTGAAATCATAAAAATGTTTCCACGAGAACATTTTCGATAAACTTCTTCATGCGAGCGTATACGAATGAGTTAGAATAATAGTGGCGTAATTTCCGAAAATGTTGACCTACACGTGCCAAAATGTTCAAGACAAGTGGAATAAATTCTAAAGTAACTATTAAGTTAACTTAACTCTAAATTATCTTGAGAATAAATTTGTTCAGTAAACAATACACTCATCCTTGTTTCTCAGAATAAGGAACACGTGACTCACGCCACTATGATTCTAACTCACCTATATTATAATAGAAATCGTACAAAGTTAGAATAAACCCAATTCTTGTTATTAACAACGCGAATTAGTCGCGGTTACGGTTCGGCAGTTTTAGCGTTGAAAGCGGAGAGATGAAGCGTTCGATGAAAATTGTCTTATAACGAGAAGGGAATTATGTTTTAATATTTGTTGCGGTAAAAAGTAATGGACTTCTTCTCCCCCTTCTTCCCCCCACGATATAAGCGGGAGAACTATCTCGACGTTTTTCCGGAAGAACTGATTAAAATTTCAAGTTAACGTATACCTCGCGTCACGCGCAGTCATTTCTGGGTTATAACTTCGTCATCTCCTTGAATTTCAGGAAATCGTTTTATCGCGGCGCTCTATGCATACAAAATTTTAGGGGAACGCGAAAGAAAGCTTCGATCTTTTTGAAGCATCACGGTTACACAGTCCGCAATAAATTAAGCTTTACCGTACTGTGTGGCAGTTCGTTATTTTTTTTTTTCATAACTAGATTGCGAATATTGTGCAACGAACCAACGATTTGTTGTCGCACAAATTTATTTACTACAGTTTCTGGTTTATTTCTGCAGTTTGCGGTTTATTTCTACGTTTCCGGTTTATTTCTGCAGTTCATGGTTTATTTCTGCAGTTTATGGGTTATACCACTGTGATTCATTCATGTACATATTATGTCCAAAGCGTGATAAGTGTACGCAGGACCCGAATTGACTCGTTTCATTCTCCGAAAATGAGCTTTAAATTGCTCCAATAAATTGCCGGTTCAAGCCCGATAATTTCGTCAAATTGAAGTAATCAATCTAACGAAATAAAAATTGGAAAACCGAGATATACGATACCGAATGTTCTTTCGATCTTCCTGTAGTTTGCAGATCCGAACGAAAAGTGTATAGAAAACGTTAATGCTAAAATTAATTGACCCAATCTGTTTAAATCGTCACCTAATCAGTCAGATCTCGGCAATTTGGCGAAAGAAATTGGTGTTACACTAGGCTTAACGCAAAGACTAATAACTCTACATGTAGTATCTACAAAAATACGTTTAGAAAAATCGACGAATAAAGCTGTGAGAATCGTCCTAAACATCGTGAATTGCATAATCGCGAAAATGGTCCGAGGGTTAATGACCGTTCAAATAAACGGTTGAACCGGGTCGGTGGACATTGCGCCGCATCCTCCGCCGATTTTTGCATGCGGAACGGCCAAGGCAGCGCGAAATTTTAACCGCGTCTGACCAGGTGCGGCTTAATCCCCTAATCTCCGTGAGCGTCTCGCGCAAGAGCAATTTCACGCGACATTGTCTCGCAGCGAATCTAAAGCAGTCCCGAAAGTCCTTGGTTTTTCGGGGCTGCGTTCGGTACCGGCGGAGAGCCGGGAAACCGAGGGTCGAGGAAACACGCGGAAGAACGGTTCGTTTCGTTCGCGTTGCCAACGGCCGGCCTCTTTTTCTCGCCCGTTTGCTCCCCGCTGTGCGCGCAAGCAGCGCGGCTAACTCCTTTCAGATATGCTTTTTTCGCGGCGGCTCTTCCGTGAAAAGAAAGCTTTTCGCTCGCGGTTAAAGAGTTCTCTAACACTGAAACCCGAACGCCCAAGCCCGGAGAAAATCATCTTTCATCGGACCGAACGAAAATATCGACTCGCGTTACCCGGAAAGATTCTTTCTTCCGGACGCTTCGGGACCTGTTTCCTCGATTTCGTGCCACCGCCACGATTACCAATTCCTGAATCGCGGAAAATTCAGCCGTGGAACAGAAATTACTGTCTAATAAATTATAAATAAATTAAAAATAAATATAAATAAATTATAGTCTAAATTATAGTCTTACACGTTCTTCGCGCTCGTGTCAAATTATGCGAATATTCTATTGTGCACCGAGCGAGTATAGTAGAAGATAATGACACGATAATGTCTTTTACGTAATTAGAACGACGTCGAGGTGTAAAATTCATTATGAAAAGGATATTCTTATGGACGTTGTTAACGCTTCTTTCGAGGATACTTATATTTTTTCGACTTCGTTTCGCACGAAAAATAAAACCTTATTACCTTAATTATTGCACCAATAAAAATCCTTGAAATTTCTTCGAGCTGTGAAATTGTTGAATAAAAACACAGCGGAAGCACGTTACCGCGCCGAACGTAAAAGTAGTGCAGATTAATGTACAGTGAATGTCGTAATAACGTTAGCTATAAAATGCGGCCGAAAAAGTGCCGCGCACGCGTGTAAAAAGGCACGGAGCGCAGCCTCGAAGGACTTTGAAAAATGGTATTTAAAAATGTCTACACATTTATTACGACCACCGGCGTCCATCCCCTTTTCCGGAAAGCCGACCATAATAATACGAATTTAATTTTCGCCATAAAACCGAGCGATGCTACGAGGTTTCCGCTGTCACATTTTTTTCTCCGTTCCCGGCGCACGCGGGTTCGCGCCGTTTTTACAAGTGTTCGCATATTAAATGCCGGAACACAGCCGCAGCGAAAGACTCTCCGCACCCATTAGAGACTGCGATCGAATCGAATCTACGGCCGGAGCACTCGAAAAATATATCGCGGAGTGGCGGCGGACCTCTTTTTATTTTTTTCCCGCCGCGGCGCGCCGGCGTGTTTCGCGCGCGAAAGCCTCGCAGTGTTGTTCTTTTACGCGGAAAAAATCGCTGATACCGAGCCGCGGAATATGTTCGACGGGAAAATCGGGAATCGAGGCCGATCCCCGTGATCGCGTTATTTCGCGATCCGCCGCGTACGGCTCCATTACAATTACAAAAAATAAAATCCGGCCGGCGTTTCTCTCATAAACGCAAAAAAATCCCGCTCTCTAATCATAATACATGACTGAATAATATCCAGCGAACTTACAAGTTACAATTAAAATATATCCTAGTGGAAATACGTTGCATTTAATAAATTAATAAAAGTCCCAGATGCGCTGCTGTTTCTTTCTCCGAAACGAAGCCTTCGCGATTGGCCAACGGAATATTCCAAGATACTCCGAAACAATGATTTTTCTTTGGTCGGAAAAGTGGAAGAATGACCGTTGAACCCGATTATTGTATAATAAAGTTCGTTACGTGGCCGCAACGCGGGACGAATGAAAGGACGAATGACAAAACTGGCAACAAACTTTTTTCATTCTACGCCGGTATCAGACACAGACACCGAAGCCGCGCAGCATGTGCAGACGCAGAATGAAATTTTCAGTCGGTAGAGCGGATTTTTTAATCCGACCAGAGACAATGCTAGGACCGAAGCACAGTTTCACAATTATTCTTCTCGATTTCCCGTTGTTCGATGAAATCGATGTTTTCGAAACTCCATTGAAGATCGTCCACGCTCGTATTAATCATCGTTTTGCTCTCTTCGGCGGCAGCGTTGGTCATTCGAGTCTTGCTTGACAACCATTGTACGCTCTTCAATTTCAGACTCGATCAGCGTCGAATCAAAGCAGAACATCAAAATTTATAATAATTATTCCGTTCTCCCGGTTATCGGAAGTTAATCGACGTCGATAATCTCGCTTTATGTTTCATCCGCTCCCATTGCCGACACATTTAATTATCGTATTATACATAGAACAAATTCGTAACTTACTGACAAGTGTATTTTATTTATTTTCTCGATGAAATGTCTTCGTTGCACGTCGTTGTACGTCATACATAAAGAATACATATAATTCATATTTTATAAAGTAATAGCGTGTACACGTATGATTTTTAAAACAAATATGATAATCGAGAAAGTTAAATGCATTCAAGGTGTCTCGCTCTTTTTAAACGCATTTGAATACTTAAAACATTAGTACAAAATACAGCATTGTAAACGACAGGATCCACAGAATAGTCGTACATCGAAATCATTGGTATAGTTTTTACAGTTAAAGCAGAAGAAATTTGTAATGTTTCTTTTTTCAAAGTCTACGAGATTCATTCAGTGGGTATCGAAACGTGAAATTACGCTTCTTCGTAGTGCATAAAGATGCACTTTCCGGTAGACCGTGATATTCAGCGAGTCTAATTTCTCGTCGATCGTAACGAAGATTTGGTTGCAGGTTGCAGGTACGAGGGGCGCAGATACCAGGAGGGCGCGTCGGTGATCACGTCCGAGCCCTGTCTGCAGTGCAGGTGCATCGAGGGCGCGCTCAGATGTCGTCTCCGAGTTTGTCCACGATTGCCGAACCCGCCGCCATCCGGATGTCGAGTTCGCCCGCCGGGAGAGAACGTCTGCTGTGCGGAACTAGTTTGCAGCGACACACGTTAGTATCGTTGCAAAAAAACCTGCCAAACAATTTGCCCAAAACAACGTCCAGCTCTGCCGAGCTGTCCAAACACCTTTGACAAGAGCTGACTGTAATTATTCAACCGCGATCGTTGTTCCAAAAAAATATACATCTGAATTTTTACCGTCGATACGGATGCAAATGTGTCCATTGTAAACTCCGAGCATCGTGCGCGCTCGAATTGACTCGGTACATTTGTAATTCGGATTGCAGCATTAACGGTTTTAATTTGTCACTAGCGCAGATTTATTATTTCTAGTTAAACATTTCTGTGCAGGATTGTTTTTAAGATCGAACACAAAGCGATCGGAAAATATGAAAGGAATTTGAAGCAAATTCGAGTAAATTCTGTAGATCTCGAAGCACATTAACAGACGCGTTCGTAAATTAAATACGGATTTCGCTTCTTTTCCGAGAAAACGGGTTCTTATCGCTTCCGGCTAGGCTCTTCATATATATATATTTTCATATACGCATCTGAGATCCGGGCTTATTAATGAAAGGGACACGCGCGTGATACTTTTCCAGGAGACTCGGCGAACATTTTAAGAAGATCCAACGCCCACATAGAGCAGGAAGAGAAGCACGAGGAGGATTACCAGACTTCTCGTTTTCAAGGTAAAGGATTAGCAATTAATGAGAGAGTATTCTCCGAGCCTCGAATCACGGAGATCCGGAAATCTTTAGTACTTTAACTAAATCAACAAGCTTCTTTCTGCTGGTAGCGATGCGCAAAATCTCTGGAACGAAAACGTGTAATTGTAAAAATTATTAGATCTAGATGTACTAGTCTGGATATTACAGCGACTGTTAGATCAGTCCGCGATATAACATTGCTGCTCAAAAATATTTCATCGCTCCTCCGTCGCACGATTTTCACGCGTTTAACTGAAGAAATATAATGAAATATTTTAATTTCCTTATTATTAACACTAGATTTACGAAAACCACTAAACCCGCTAAAAAAACGAAGCCGCTAATTTGTTAATTCGCGATTATTCTATTGTAAAAATACACCAGAGTACACTTGCAAAAAATCAGAATAACTGTGTTATCGTTACTTTTGTAAACTAATATAAAACGGCTGCTTTTAATGCACCGTAAATCCGGTGTTGGAGTAAAGATTGTTAGAGCGTAATTAATGTACAATTTTATTTGAATTTCTGACGTAAATGTTCTCGCATTTTACAATCCGACGATCGTAATAGTTGCGTAAAAATCGGCGATCTAACGGCCACGCAATAAATTGCGAAAACGCTGTACAGAACAACCATAAATCCTTAACGAGAATACATTCGTGTGATAAAATTGCTGCGGTGGCAGCAGCCCGCGAAACGAGAACGCGACGTTAAGAAAAAAAGAGAAAAGAAACGCGCATCAACGCGCGGGTCGTTTCTGTTCTCCATACCGCGATCACCATAAGCGATGAAGTATTTTTTGAGCGGCGGCGCGGACTCGTTTGAAGAAGCGTGGCCACGTTTAAAAGGTTCTAGGGCGAAGGGGTTCTTCTGTTAACAATCAGGTTGCCTGCACGAGGGCGTGAGATACGGGCCAGGTTCAGCGATGATGGGCTCACGTAGATGCGAGTACTGCTACTGCATCTCCGGCGCGAGAAGATGCATCAGACCGAAGTGCCTGTTGCCCCTGCCAGGATGCACTCCGCTCTATGCGCCGCACTCCTGCTGCCCCGTTGCCTACAATTGCACCCGTGAGTGTACTTTCCCTCTACGTCGCGAGTTCGCCGCTCTCTCGCCGAGAACCGAATAACTCATACCGTTTCTCTTCTTCTTTTCCACCGCAAAGATCTTCACTCGTCCACGTTGGCGCCGATCATGGGAAACGGTGAGTTTCATTTCATCTTTAATCCCGGAACGAATTACAGTAGTGTCCCTCTAATTGGCGCTCAGATTGTCCACAAAAAAATGGACAATTTTGGAAGAGGAGATATGCGATTATCCGAGCCTTGCGGTTCGTTTTCATAGCTAGGAATTGTCAAGAAATATAGAAACGAGCTGCAAGGCTCGAATAATCGTATCTCCTCTTTCCAAATTGTCCATTTTCGCGCGCAATCCGAGCGTCAATTAGGGAGACATTACTGTAGCTGCTTCTTTTCTGTTCCGCGAACCACTTCGCACGCGGCTCCATTCGAAACGACCGCTCTCACCGCCTCGGTTCATTAGCGAACTGCATATGTTTATGCAAATTTCGCAGCTTTATCGGAGACCGTTGCTTCCAACTCCGTTCTTCAACGGAGTTGCGCAAGAATTTGCTCGGTAATTCGTTCGATAAATCGCTGATGTGCGCAAGGCTCTTGTTAGAGATATCAAACAGTAATCTGTTAAGTAGGAATGTTAATTCTGTCGGAATTTTATTAAGTTTATTAATTTCAAGTCGGAATGAAATACTGTTCCAAGAAATTAGCGCGATTGAAGAAGCGCTTGATCATTGTAACTGTGAAGAAAATGGTACGGCAAGGGATTCGTTTAATCAAGCTTCGTATTTTATTGCTTTTATTGCTTTTTACAGTTTGATAGCGGCAACGAATTTTTATTCAGAGATGGATGCTAAGTAGAATATTCTCATCTTGTCGGATAAAGAAACTGTGCGTTACAGCTTTGTGTTCTAATTTTCTCGAGACAAAAGGCTAAAAAATGTTGACGTTATTCGCAGATTCTATTAATCTATTTATCAGTGATGCACCGTTTTCTAATTCGCTGCTGACTTCGATACACGAGCTTACAATTACACCAGCTTATAATTGCAATATAAAAGTTTCATTATCAAGACAGTAATGTAAGAACTATTTGCAGAATAATTGCTCAATTTATAGCATCTTCTAAAAAAGGCGTTAAAAATTTACAATGCGATTGTTCGATACCGAAGAAATCACTGCGCAAGTAGAAACGGCGAGTGATGGACAGACAAGTCGGTCGATCGACGTTCACTGTCGCAGAGACGATCGATTCTTAAATCGATCTATTTGTAGAAAGTGTAGTTTCAGTTTCCGAATCTGAGTACAATAAATCAGAAAGATTTTCATGGACAGAAATTGTTCGATACTTGGTCGCTTAATTCCGCGTCTGCGTGAAAGTAGGCGAGCACGTCGGGATTATTTTCGGTGCTTTAATTCGCGGTTCATTTCGATCCGGCTGTTTATCTTCCGCAGCGGCTTAATGATCGGCGCGAGGGGAACCGGTTCGCCGGTTTTCCGAAAAGCCTTCCCAGACTGCGCGGGTCTATCGGACGATGGCCGGGCCGGGCAGTATAACGCGATAAAAAGCAAAGTTCGGGCGCGGGTCGCGCCGTATCAGTCCGCTTTTGAGGAAGAAGCCGAGCCGTAGCTGGCCGAGTTTAAATTTAAGCCGAGCTTATGAGGAAAAATCGCATCGCGGGACGAAATCAGGAGGAGACGCCTCCTGTATGGCGAACTTTAATCCCCTTAAATTGCGTCGGGTTTTATCGCGGCGCCGAGTACCATCTAATTATCGTTACGAAAGTCCCTCTCCCTTTTCAAGAGATCTCCCCGGGGCCCGCCTTCTTTCTTCTCCGGTTTCCGGCGAACAAGAAACTTTTTTCCGTGGGTACGTTCTCTGCTCCGTATCTCCCTCTCTCTCTTTCTCTCTCTCTCTCTCTCTCTCTCTCTCGCGCGCGCACACACATACACTCTCTCCCTTTCGCCTTTCTTTTGCGGGCGGAGTTAAGAACACGCGTCGGAAAGTTGCAGGGAAACGTTTAGCGCAATAAAGCATGGTTACCGTCGCCGTTACTTTATCCCGTGACACTCGCTTCAGAAAGATTTCCGCCATCGCGCGTCCCTCCCCTTCCCGCCAACACCTCGCCGCGCCGCCCAGGTCTCTTTCTTTCTACCCTCTTGCTTGCCCGTTCACTTAACGCCCGGTTTCATTCAATTTTACGACCCGACCCGGCCCGACCCGGCCCGAGCCGGCCCGCCGCCGGGAAAACTGGAAATCACGTTCCCAGGTAAATCTGACGCGTGAAGCGCAACTTCCGCCATGAATCTCGCCCCGGTTTTTCCGAAGGCTGCGCCCTGCCTCTGTCTCTGCCTTCCGAGCGCAATTGTTACACCCTCCCGCGGCATTCTCATCTCCGGATTTTCCTTACCGAACTCCAGCCGCTTTTCTTTCCTTTTTTTTCCTTTTTTTTTTTTTTATAGCATTCCCTCCCTTATTTTCGGGCGGGGTTCGACGAACTTCGACCGTGGAAAAAAGTTTCACTCAGTCGATCCCTTCTTCTCTAATTTTTTTTCCCGCCTCCCCGATTCGTTGCACTTTGGATTTTATTTCCGGGAATACTTCGCGACGTTACCGAAAGCTCTGAAAAATTTTTATTCCTTCGTTCTCGGCGCACCTTTCTGAATTTTTTTTTTCGCAACGGGTTCGGTACACCGGGAGAAGGCGAGCCGAACTTTTGGGAATCTCGCGAGAAACGCTATTTAACGGGTTAAATTAACTACGTCGTATCCTCTTATGAAATATGATAACAATGCCGTCAAAGAGAAGCGCTGAATTCTCAAAATATCATGTTATGTGTTACAATTTGAGATAATTATATTGGCAAAATTAATTTGATCTTTTTATATACATTAAAAGTGCTACCAAGACCTGGTTCGACCTTGACAGGTTAACGAAGAAGGAAGGAAAAGCGAGTGAAAGAGAAAGAAAGTAATTATCCGTATACATGAAATTAAATTGTACAAATAAATTAATAAATGACGATAAATAATAATGAGCAGAGATTAACAATGATAAACAGACAATACCGAATTAAAGTCAGCAAACAATAAACTAAGTTCCAAACAAAATTCAGCACCATTATTTTTTCTCCCTTCTTTGCTGATCTCTCAAGGTCAAACCAGTCCACGATAGCACTTTAATAACGATAAATAATAACGAGCAGAGATTAATGATGATAAACAGATAATATCGAATTAAAGCCAGCAAACAATAAACTAAGTTCCAAACAAAATTCAGCACCATTATTTTTTCTCCCTTCTTTGCTGATCTCTCAAGGTCAAACCAGCCCACGATAGCACTTTAATAACAAAAAATAATAACGAGCAGAGATTAACGATGATAAACAGATAGTATCGAATTAAAGCCAGCAAACAATAAACTAAGTTCCAAACAAAATTCAGCACCATTATTTTTTCTCCCTTCTTTGCTGATCTCTCAAGGTCAAACCAGCCCACGATAGCACTTTTAATTTACATTTTCGCGACCTCGCTGACATATACAAAATCGGCGCGATTTTGTCATCAGTTAAATATTGCTCCTTGTTAGGGTCTCGAGCCGCAGTCCGAGGAACGGAAATGAAATTCTGACCGTGGTCCCTGTCCTCGCATATTTAGGTCGTCGGACCTCGCCTCCCGGCCCAATTTTCAGACGCTGCTGGCCGGCGTACATTCAACGGCCAGTTTCGCGTCGCTGCTTAAAACTTTAAAGCGACCCCTAAAGCCTCGTTTCTACCCCATTACGCGGACGCTTCCGACGCCGCTACGTACCCGTCTTGATCTCACCGGTGTATTGGGCAACAAAGTCTTATCAGAGTTCTTTAATTGCAACTAAAACACTTTTATCTACAGTTTCGCACCCAATTTGACAGCAACGCTGCGAACGTTCCCTTTGTGACAGACGCAGTTTGCAACTGTTGTTCGAAGCTCGGTCGCAGGCTTTTCACGATCTTATTAGCGCGCAGGTTCGAACGCGTCGGTCTTGACGGTGTTAACGGCAACGTCGAGAGTATATCTCGTTAATTTTCAAAATCATTAACTCGAAATTATTATTGATACGTTTACCGACTCCCGTCAAACATGCCCGGAGCGTATTAATCCCCGTTGAATCAGTACGATTCGAACGACGGATTATAAACGGTCTTATTGTGCTGCTAGCCGAGCTCTATTACCGGCCCATAGAAACGCTTTATTCAGAACAATTTTATTCATTCATGAATGTTGATATTGTTCGAGTTTTCCGAATCGAGACGCACATTCTCTCCCGATTAATGCGAATCTGTGTCACGAAGCTTTCAATGGATACATTCGGAGCGGGTATTGCGACTCGATGACCATTATATCGTGCTGAAAGAAATTGGCGACGGTGTAAAAAAAAAAGAAGAGAAGAAAGAAAAATGTTATTCACGATTTATTCTATTGAAACGCGGGGAGAAAATTATCGCCGCGATGAAATATCACGTCGTGCTGACGTAATTCTTTCCGTAATACGCGTTCGTATTTGGTAGATCATGTCCGAAATGATTCGTCATCAGTGTCTGATTCTCTGTCACGTTGTTATAGTGCCACGGGAATTCTATAATTCATGGAAACCGAATGTTATGTTTGACCGAATTCTAATAGTACTATAAATATTCTAATAGAATATAATATTTAAATATTCTAAATATTCGAATTCTAATAGTACTAAATATTTCATTCTTTTATTTATTTATATTATTTATTATATTATATATTATATTATATATTATATTATATTATTATTATATTATATAGTATATTATTTATTATATATTAATTTCATTATATCTATTTATTTATATATATTATTATATGTACATTATATAGTATTATATATATATATATATATATATATATATATTATATAATTATTATACGAGCAAGTAAAGAACTTAAATCACAGCGATTTGCTCCACATCAATTCGCGATGACAAGTAAACAATACAAATTGTTGTAAATTAAAATAGAATCCAGTAAAATGGCAAAAGACATGGAACAATTGTTAATATACAATTCAATAACTATTTCTTGATCCCTAATTTTAATTCACCGTGATTTGTAATTACTGTAATTTATTTTACAATCGCGCTCCGACTTCGATTACGAATGAAATTGTAACTCAATCAAACGTTCATCTGAATTACGAATTACAACGCGACCGAATCGTAACGTAACCGAATTACTTTGTGACTAAAATTTCTCGAGCAATTCGATTGTAATTCTGCAGAACTCTGAACCGAAGTCGGACAAAGTTAGCCTGATACAGAGACGGCCGCGGTCACCTAATTTATGGTGGCTACGAGGGGAGCAGCGTCCTCGTCGAAGGCGGCCGTCCGATCGGCTAAATAACGATCACGCGGAGCTCGTTTCGCCGGGACAGGAGAAAACAACGGGTCCAACGTCCCGTCGAAGAACGCAGTGACCCCGTGATAACGCCCCCGGGTGACGTTCTCAAGATAGAACTCCGCCCGGAAACGGATCATCGGCCGATATTGGGTTCCTTCGATCTTCTTTCGAGCGATCCGAAGGGGGGGGGGTGAGAATGGAATTACGGTGGGCCGCGGTAGGAGATTGGCTCACGGTGCTTTATGAAGTGCTGTATCACCTTCCGTCGAATGGATCCGAGAGAGATTATATCCTCCTTCCCCGGCCTCTCCCCGCCCCGGCCAACCCTAGAAACCCGTCTCGTTGTTCGCCGGGGTGTCGCGTTCGCTCGAAAGTTAAATTGCGGGATTTCTCGCTTGTTGATTATCATCGTGCACGCACCCTTTGAACCTGAACGCTGGAAAATGGAATCCGGGGGGAGGTGGTCGGGTCGGGTCGGAGGTCGTGAAATACGTTATCACGCCGCGTTCGGTTTTAAAGCTCGGCCCCGTTTTTTTCCCCCGGCGGATTTCGCGAACGAACGGCGGATTCGAAATCAATGGGTTTTCGCGCGACAAGGGGTGGGTCCCGGGGTTACACCGCCACCCCCGGACGACTGCGGACGGGGTTCGATCGGTCCAGAGGATTCGGTAGGGTGTTGGGTTTTTATTTCCCCAGCCGAGGTTCTTTTTCTTGCGCAACGGGCCGCGATGAAATGGATTTGCCGGAGCCGTTGCGAGAAATCTTTGCTTGACGAGATACGAGAAGGAGCTCGAAGATACCGGCGTTTCCTTCTGACCGCTGTTTACGCAGCGACGAATTACTGTTTATTGCCGTTTGCGGAGCAGCTGTGAACGTTGTCGTCGATAAAAATGATGTCGATTTTGGAAACAGCGGAGCGGAACGATGGAAGCGATTGGTCGCGTTTTTAACCCTTTGCACTCGAGTGGCGACTTTGAGGCACCACTAAAATTGTTTCAAAATCATTTTTATATTATCAAAGTTTAGATTTCAAAAATTGTTAAAAGTGTAACTGTGTAAATGCACTTTGTCATATAAAATGGAAATACTGTACAAGTTAGAAAAATTATTTTGGATTTATATTTAAAATAGCTTCGAGTGCAAAGGGTTAATATTCGGATTCTGTGTTTCGGCACTTTTATAATGCAACGGAGATTCGAGTAATAAATGATTGAATTTTGAATAATACTACTCTGTTCGAACATTTTTAATATACAGTGGCCCACAAAAGTGTTCGTACACCTTTTAAAGCGCAATGCATTTTTCAGAACTGAACTAAATGATCTCAATTTTTTTAGATGATAAAGGGACTAGTCTATTAGAGCTATTAAAGTCTATTAAAGCTAAAAATGGCTAAAGTCTATTAGAGCTTTTATAGTCTATTAAAGCTAAAATGCTTTCTTTTTTTTAATTTTGCTATCACTTGGAATGAAAAGAAAAAATTACCGTACCTAGTACAACGCGAATTTTGTGTGCCGCTATCCCACGTTTGTTTTGGCTTTCACAGCTACGATAAAATCGAATGCATCTTGTTAGAATACATGAGAAGAGACGTTGTCACGGATGACTTGGGTATAAGTTCTCCGAATGTCACGGCGCGCGTTATAATTTCAGATAGGCGGATGTATAAACTTGGTTTTCGTTACGAGAAATATCAGATTACGGTCGCGACACGTGACGTTGACAGCCGAGATACGTTAACACCTCGGCGTACCATTTTCTTCACAGTCAAAACGTGTGTTTAGAATTGTTTCGATCGTAATCGTTCCTTAGAAGCAGAAGCAAAAATTTATATTCGTTAAATTTTATTAAATTATTTTTATTGAATTTATAAAACAACGGAATAACTTTCACATACTTAATTAGTTATTACCAGTCTGCGGATTTTATGCATTTATGAAAGAATTGAGTAGCTTAAAATTGAAATAGCACAATTGCAATTTGAAACAGCACAGACATCAAACAATTTTAGAAACGTAAATACATTATTTTTAATCCATTAAAATTATTAAAGAAAGAAAGAACGTTCTATTTCGTTTCTATTTCTTGCAACCGATGCAGACAATTTTTATTATGCATAAAAATCCATAGTCTAGTTGTTGATAAAAAGATCTCCAGACTCCTCAAAATACGGCAAGGAGTACAGAACAGTATAAACAACGAGCTATAAAAATCTGGTCTTCGAGTCTAGCTTTATCCTCGCACAACTCCGTTACAAAAAAAATGATAACAGCCCATTTATATATCCCGTGCATCGCCAAGGAATAAAATAAATCGTCGAAGCGAGTTAAACCGTTTCGGTCCCTCCCTAAAAATTTGCATTCTAACGTGCACTTCGACAAGGATCGATTAATGGCAACGAAGGTAACGGCCGTGGGAGGGTGCAAAGGTTTGAAACAACAGCAGTTTTTCAAAGCAAACGAGGGAAGCCGACGAGTGCTCCGCGTTGGATTCCACCAGCGGGGCGTTCGGCGTGCACTTCTCTTCAAGTTGACGAGCTAAAGGATGCAATTATTCCATTTCGCAGGGTGTCGCGTGGGCTCCCGCGTGTACGAGGAGGGCGAGATGGTCAGGGACATCGAGTGGAAGGCCGCCTGCGACAATTGTTTCTGCGCGATGGGCGCGGTGCGTTGCGTGCCGCTCGCCTGCGCGCCTCCTCTTCAAGGATGCAGCCCCATCGTCCGCGAGGGTCACTGCTGCCCGTCCACCTACAATTGCAGTGAGTCTGTGGATCACGTTGCATCAGGGTTGCCGCGATTTCGCCCCGCCCGACTCGACCGACCGGCTCGCGTTTCTACTTTTCGTTTCCCCTGTTTCGCCTTCAGGCACAACGCATCGCCGCGTAAATACGTCGAACTAGATCACCCTTTGCAATTTACTTCAAATTTATATTAAAATACAATCTTCAAAGAATTTACTAAGTCATGATACCTTCGAATAATCACTATAAATAGAATCGAGAGTATAGTTACAATAAATGCGTGAGGTTGCCTCTCGAACCAGATTTTTCGTGCAAGTCCTCTCGATAAATTCTACATATTTTTATGTACATATAATGTGAAAAATGTTCAAACTGTGAATGTAAAACAATGTTAGACTGTTCAATGCAGAGTCGCGGTTTCTGAGAGATTTTATATCGTGTCACCGCATTTCTACAGAGTCAAACGCATCAGATATCATAGGATGAACGGTCATCTCTAATTTCGACATTGATTCTGTTAATATTTAGACAAGCAGCACTTTTTTTTTGCCGAGCAAAGATTGCTGTTCGATTTGACCGCGGTTTCCCCCGGAGGAATTTCGAGCGAGTTTTAATTCGGGCCACCCAACGAAAACGCTTTCGACGTTAATTGAAAATCTGGCAAGTTTCATTTATCTTCTATTTTTAGGGTAAACACCGTGTCGTCGTTTGTTTCCGTTTTATTGCGAATCCAGCGGAGATACACCTACCTGGTTCTATTTATTTATGAACTGTTTTACTTGTGTATACCTCTGGGAAAATAGTTTTCGGCGGTCCGGTGCTGAGAATCGTTTATTTTCGTTTATACGCGAGCATTTTCTTTCTCTTTTTTTTTCTTGTTTTCCACACCTAAGATAGAACATTCTTGAGAGTCCAATAACAGTAAATCTTGCACGATCTTATTTAGGGAGGTGTAACAGTGCCGCAGCTTCTATATAAGGCTTTAGATAGCTGACAGAAAATTTACCGAACGTATCTTTTCACTTTATTCGACGTTCTGTCCGGTAAACTTCTTTATTTATTTAATTACATTTACCATCGACGTTCTCGCGGCGTGCTTTTATAATGGTGGAGATTCAATGAACTCGGGTTTCGCCTTTAGTTTCCGTTGGTTTTTACGATCTTTTGATGATACTCGCTAACAGCGGAACGAAAGTAGATCTTGATCTATCCCAGTCGCCGCGAAAAAGTGACCGGAAACGCGAGCCGGGTCGGCTACACCATAAAAACCCTGTGCTCTTTCACAACCCTGATTACCACCTAGGTGTTCTAGCCCGAATGCCATAAGAAACTGACAGATTAAACGTTCAAGGCGGTAGCATCGAGGTTAAGGCCACCCAGAACTACGCCTCGTACGCGTTCATCAGCAAGGACTACGCCAAGTTTCGCAAGGAGACCAATTTCTTCGTACGTTTTTCCTCATTTCCTTCGTTTTTCTTCTCTTCGACTTGATATATCATTCCTTCTCATCTATAACAACGCTTTTCGTGCCGTTACGGTATCTAACTATTTCTCTCCAGAGAGACTTTCGCACTTTTTTTCTAGATCATCTGCTCTCAATCTCTATTTTCCGATTAACAATCTCCAAGGAATCTCTTTTGTTCAAAATTAGAGAAGTTCGCAATCTTAGACGATTCGAATGCTCTGTACAGTAATGTCTCCCTAACTGACGCTCAGATTGTGCACAAAAATGGACAATTTGGGAAGAGGAGATACGATTGTTCGAACCTTGCAGCTCGTTTTTGTTGACAGTTGACAGTTCGTAACTATAAAAAAAACGAACCGAAAGGCTCGAACAATCGTATCTCCTCTTCCAAAATTGTCCATTTTCGTGTACAATCTGAGCGTCAATTAGGGAGACATTACTGTAATTCGTTGACAGAGTCTGTAATTTATTTCACGAATGCGAAATTAGATTCTTAAAAAATAAACAGCAATAAATATATATATAATAATATAAATAATATAATATAATAATAATAAAATAATAATATAATATATAATATATATAATAATATAAATAATATAATATTATAATAATAAAATAATAATATAATATATAATATATATAATAATATAAATAATATATATATATATATATATCGCCAGATTCTAGAATTCCTACAAATATCAATAAATAAGAGAAGTAGTTCAAAATTGTTTAAATTACAGTATAATCGACGGAGTGTAATTATCTGTCTCGCGGAAACGGTCGTTGAACATTTAGGAGGAATAAATCTCCGAAAGGGAATTTCTTTGGAAAAAGATACGGAACGAGGCATTCGATAGTATTGAGATATTAACTCGTGTTGCAGCGCCTATGTTTTCGTATTTTCCGATACGCTAACGGAACAGCCAGACCCCGACACCAATAAATTTCGCGTATCCGAGAATATCCGGCAGAAGCGACGTAAAACCGACCGAAAAATCGCGCACAGAGAGAAGAGAGCAGCGTAAAACCGAAGGAGGAAAAAATCGGTCTCGCCGTTCGATCCTCATTCGGCTGTCTCGAAATCACTGTTCTCGTATTCCCCGGGCGTTCCCCGTGCAGGTGACACGAAATTTTAACATCCGAAGGATATACCCGTGGCACGTTGCACGAGAAAAATCCCCTTTCTCACGCTGCACAGGATCAAAGCGTATCTTACCGCGGAGATCTACCCATCGATTTCCTTGAAACACGATTTAACGTCGATTCGACAAGCAACAAAATATCGCAGAATTCACGCGAAAAATGTAGCAAATTATAAAGTAACAATCGTGACATTCTGGATAATGAAACACGAATTTTTCCGCCGGAAGGAATTTTCATTTGGACAATAATTATGCTCGCATTCCTCGTTTAATCTACCGACGAAATTTTCTACGGACTGTCCTCGAAGAAATTATCGCAATTAATTCCGGTGGACTTTTGCTGGAACCGTGGACGATAACGCTACTAAATTATTCCAGTTTATTCGTACAATTGTTAATTCGATTAATCGGTTCAAACTCGAGATACGGATTTACTGAAATATCCGCCGCGGGGAATTTTCATACGAAAAATAATCGTGCTCGCATTCCTTCTACAATCGTAGCTCATAATTTTCCACGAACTATCCGTCGCGAAATTGTCTAAATTAATTTGCAAATCGATTTCTGCAGCAACGACGACGGTTCGAAAACACCGTTTCTCAAAGTTGTATCCCCGATAACAAATATTCCGCGGCGCATCATTTCCGCTCCGCGAACTCGCCGGGGCCTCGGTTAAGAGTTGATCGAGCCTGGCCGGCGTGTAGCATCGTGTCCCGAAGTTGATAACAGTGCCGCGGATATTAAACGTTTTCAATAACGGGCCGGCAAAACCGCTGGAATAAACGGTCCTGTAATTGTTTCGAGCAGTTCGGGGCACCCACCCCCCGTCGACAGGCGGCGTAACAGGCACGACTGTCCAATTCGAAGCCGAAGTCACTGACGAGGAATGCTTCACTTCGCGTTCCCAGATTAACTAAGTTAAACGTCTAACCGGCGCGACGCAGCGTCCGTTCCGGCAGGATTGCATTAATTAAATTCCATTCGGGTTGTAAATCACGTGGCTTCGCCGGGGACGAACTCTTGCATCGATGACGATAGCGCGACCGTCCTCCTCTCCTCGTTCTTACGCTGTCAATGGCGCATTAAACGCCGTTGCCTCTGCCTCGAAATAGAATTCCCTCACCCTCCCCTCCCCCCCTCTCGCCCCTTCGAGTCTCTTGAAGTACGTAATCCATCTTGGGGGACCTTTGATATTTCGTTTCAATGAAATTCGATTAGAAATCAGTCGCAATTTGCCCCGGAGCAACCGTGCAGAATTTTAGTTCCCTTTACTTTCGCGTTCCCCTTTAAAGTCCCTTTTGCCGGATCAGGTATAACCATTCAGTTGGCTTGCTGTTAACCCGCTGAAAGTAACTGTTCTGCATTGCTTTATAGAAATATCGATGTTCCGGTGTAATATGCGCGCGATGGGAAGGAAGTTGTTCGAGCGGAGAAATCAAAATACAGAAGCAAATCGAACGATTTCGCGCGCGCTTTCATCATTTTAGAAATTCTTTGGGTTTATATTATTTGACAATTCAGATCGCGTTGCTGCAATTACTGTAGCGACGATGCCGTCTCTCTATTGTTATCTCTCTTGTCTTTCGAATGCTAATTCGTAGCAGCAGCTTCCATTGTTAACTTCGTTCGTAATAATACGCACATAATAATGGAACTGCGGCATGAAACTATAACAATAAATAAGATAATATATAGCCCCAAAAATGTCTCGTAATCCGGAAATGGCGGGTACCTCGGATCATTTGAAGCAACTTCTTCCTTTACAAAAATGTTCTCCGAGGCACCGTTAACGAGTTATTAACGAAAAACAGTGACCAATAAGAACCGAGTACGGCCGACGCGAGGCGGCCCAGTTAGCCAGCGCACGAAGCCCAGTTCCGCTCATTGGCTCGGTCACCTCGCGCCTCATTGGTCACTGTTTTTCGTTAATAACTCGTTAACGGTGCCTCGGAGAACATTTTTGTAAAGGAAAAAGTTGCTTCGAATGACCTGAGGAACCCGCCACTTTCGGATTGCGAGACATTTTTGGGACACCCTGTATATAAAACTCTGTGGATATATTAAAATTGACTCATGAACGTGGCTAGAGAATGTATCTCGCTTTTTCTGTATGTATCTCCTTATTCAACGTTATTCTCTACGTTGCAACAAAGACGTTCCAACATCTTGCAATTTTCTATTTGCGATTATCGAGCTTCCGTTCGTCGTTCTCGCGAACATCGCGCAGAAGTGAGATTCTTGAACGATGCACAGACGGACAATTTTCTGCGTAGCCGATAGTGGAGCAAATAACGAGCCCGCCGGTGGAGGGACGAGGTCATCGAGTAGTCGAGGAAAGGATCGATTCGAGCACGACCGTGCGCGAGGAATCGTCCTCGATCCCGACCGATTCCACGTCCTGGCCGTCCACGTTCGAGACGGACATCATGGACAACGAGATTCTGGTCGAGACGGTGGACTACGTGAAATCCAGCCCGGAATTCGCCACGACGACGCCGGCCAGCCCTGAAGAGGTAATCCCCCATCGTCGGAGAAATTTCGGACGACTTTCAAGTTCCTTTTCGCGGGCTTTATCCGGTCTCTCGAAGCTGATATTCTCGTTGATCCCGTTCTTTCCGAGCATCGGTGTATTTAATCGCAATGTTTATTCGCCGAGGATTTTTATTCGGCTGCTCGCGTCCCGTCGTTACACTCCACGGATGGGACCGTAAAACTGTGCCAGAAGATGTGCGAAACCGTAAAAATGTGACCAGAAATTGCAAAGCGCCGGTTACTCCGCGGAAAAGGTCGTTTCGAACATGGGATAGCTGTGTTTTTATACGGTCTCAATTTTGCCGGAGAAATTTTACTCCCGCCGTCACCCTCCCCCCCGCCCCCTGCCGTCTATGATTGCGAAAATATTCAAGCTGGAAATTTTTATTGGTTTGATATGTTTACTTTTATTCGTCATATGCACGCGGTGCTTTCGTTTCCCACGCGGGGAACGCCGTCACGCGTGCACGTAACAATCGCAGCAACTCCGTCGTTGACGTTGGAACGGAAAAATATATATTTTCGGTTTTCATTGAACGCACGGTCCTGAAAGCGGGAGCCGCCTAACGAATCGCCGGAGAAGCGTTTTCTGTGTTTGCGCGTCGGAAAGATATGGAAACATCGTTCAGAGGAACTCGATTCGGATCCATTACGCTTTCCAAGCTAAAACGGTCCAGAGTTTAACTAAAACGCGAGGAAATATACGCGAATAGGATGATCAGTGTTCAAAGAAATTCAACTCGAATTCATGGCTTTATTAACTCTCGTTTCTTAACAGTCCAGTAAAGTCTGTTGTTTGGAAACGTGCGAGCATTGCTCTGATTTGTTCATTCAATTAACAGATGATTGACTGGAGGATTTTTATAGAAACCGACACAGTCGGCGATTTTTTCTAAAAAATGAATGAAACAGAATCCGCGCGTTATTGAATATAAACAACTTCTCCACAAGATATTTATTTGAAACTTTGTGCATATGTTTCCAAAGTATTCTGATTTAATTTTTAATCATGGACGATTTTTGTAGAAACCAACAAACGTAGCCGGCGATTTTTTCTAAAAAATGAATGAAAAAGAATTCGCGTGTGATTTAATATAAACAACTTTTCCATCGCACAAGATATTTGTTTGAAACTTTGTGCATATGTTTCCAAAGTATTCTGATATTGTTCAAGAGTATGATGAAATAAAAAATGAAAAAGAAAAGAATCGAAAAATTAAAAAAATTCAAAATTAAAAAGAAATTAGGAAAATGAGAAATGATAATGGAAAAATTAAAAGGATTTAACAATGCCGATGTTCGCGGTCTACTAAAACGATTGAAGAAGAAACGCAAAGCTGCCGAACATTTTTACTCCGCGTATCGATCCGCGGCCGATTCATTGCGAATTGGTATCAAAAGACGTCATGAGCCGTCTTCGGTCATCCTTTCAATCTCCCGTGCGACTACAGTAATGTCTCTCTAATTGACGCTCAGATTGCGCACAAAAATGGACAATTTGGGAAGAGGCGATCCGATTATTCGAGCCTTGCGGTTCGTTATTATACTTACGAATTGTCAACGATTATAGAAAACGAGCTGCAAGGCTCGAATAATCGTATCCCCTCTTCCCTAATTGTCCATTTTTCTGGACAATCTGAGCGTCAATTAGAGAGACATCACTGTATTTCTCAGCTGTATCGACGTCCGCGGTCGAATGAATATTTTCCGACGCGAGAAAAGCCATGTTGCACACACAATCGTCGCATTGCAGTCGACAACGAGTGCCGAATCGACGACCTTGGAGTCGACGTTGGCCAGTAAAGAGGACGAGGATCCGTCGAACGACCCGACGACGACAGCGACGACGACGTTCTCAACGAGCGGCGCCGAGGGATCGACGATCACCGTGATCGAGGATCTCTCGTCCGTGGCGGACACAGCGACGGAATCGACAACTCTGTTACCAGAAGCGACCGGAAACGATACGGTGACGGAGGACTGGAGGAGAATAAACGTGACTCTGTGGAACAGGGACACGATCCACTCGAATGCGACGAGCGCAGCGTTCAAAGAAGAGTTCGTGCACGGGAACGCCACGGTGAGCCTGCGAATATGCTGTTGAAATATCATTTGCGGCTAAGTGAATTGCAAAACAGCCAATTCAGCCGTCCCTGTAACATAGATATAGATATTCACTCGACGCGGAAAATGGTTCATTCGTTTTTACAATTCTAAGGTGCTCGAATCCTGTTTTCGCAATGCATTCAGCTCCGTAAAAGGAAAAGCATCGATCGAATTTTCGTTTGCTTATTCAAGAAATTCGACAAACACGCACGTTTCTATTGAATAAAATGAACGATCACATTTAATTTCGTTCATGCCCGCGTAATTTACTTAAAACCGTACAAGGCTTTACTGTTTCGAAAAATGAAACGCGCGTTCGGATGACTGAAAGTCGTGCGCGAAGCTTGATTAAACATCGTCACGCGATTGATGTATGGTCGAAATTTTTAATTCTTCGCGTGTGGGCTGTTATTCGCGGGTATTCTATTCACCGGGTAAAAGCGGCGAATTCGGAATCCCTTTTAAAAATATGGATACGTACACGTATAAACGTGAAAAGAATTTATTCGTACCGATGCGCCAGCGTGTTCCGTTGGACCGCTGTCTAGAGGAGCGAGCTAGAGAATTAATCACTGATGAAAATCTACCGAATGATACTTTTCGGCTCCTCCTCGTCCGTGGAAGCTTCATTTTTCGTGATCAGTTAACACAAATGCGAGGTGAAAAAAGTTGGCCGCGCCGTTAGACAGCGGATTTTACCCCGAACGAGAAAATATTTGGAGATACGCGGTAATTGGATGGGTATACGTATAGGACGGTTCCATTCGTCTGATCGACGAGGAAATTATTTGATAGTATTATTCAAAAAAATTTCGTTTCGTCAGATTTCGTTGCGGATTCAGAAATATATGAAATCTCGAATTTCAGTTGTTGTTGTACGGGATGTCCCAAAATTATGGTATTTCCGGAAAATGAGGAGTTCCCGAGGTGATTCGAAGCAATTTTTTCCTTTACAAAAATTTTCTCCGAGGCATCGTTTACGAGTTATCGACGAAAAACAATGACCAATGAGGGGCGAGCTCGCCTGGCGCTAGGCGGCCGAGCCAATGAGCGGAACTGGGCTTCGTGCGCTCGTTGGCTGGACAGCTTCGCGCCAACTGAGCTCGTCTCTCATTGGTCAGTGTTTTTCGTTAATAACTCGTTAACGGTGCCTCGGAGAACATTTTTGTAAAGGAAAAAGTTGTTTCGAATGACCTCAGTAATCTCTAATTTCCTGGAATTACCATAATTTTGGGACATCATGTATATTGCAAGGGGTACAAGAAAATTTGAAATAAGAGAACGTTGGAAATAGTTATTGAACTGTTCGGATAAGATTAATAAAAGATTCTCTCGATATAGATTTTACGCAAGAGAAATTGTTAATTTCGAAGGTACAATTAACTATTAGCAGTTTCGTCGTGTTGCATCGAAATTAACGAACGATCGAAATTATACAAAAAAATCGCGAAGCAACTTGCTTCACGTGTAGGAGAACATTTTCAATTCAGACAAATTTTTGGAACATATTTTATTTTTGTAACGCTTTCACGACTCCGATAGCAAAATGAAGAATCGGAAATAAAAATCTCTTTGACCAATCCGGTACTTCCATCGTGAAAATAAGTCACGCTGCTAGAGCTGTACGCGGTGTACAATAATTTCTCCCTAATTCGCGCTCGGATCGCGCGCAAAAATGGACAATTTGGGAAGAGGAGATACGATTATACGAGCCTCGCGTCTCGTTTTCATAGTCATTGACAATCGCTGACAATAAATAATTACTCGAATCGAACGATCGTATCTCCTGTTCCCAAATCGTCGATTTTTGCGCGCGACCCGAGCGCGAATTAGGGAGAAATTCCATGTGCTGTGTCAATTCCGAAGCGATCTTCGGAATTCCGAAGGACGCTTGCGAGTAAACAGTATCCATAAATGAAACCGCCGAGGGATCGATACGAGCGTGAATCAGTGTCAAGGAGGGGAACGGCGTCGCTGTCGGGGAAATTAACAGTGTGGGGACCTGTTGCGATTAGATGGAGCCGGCCGAGGCAACGCAGTCCATAGGCAAAGGGACGGTCAACAAACCGTCATCCACCGTGCTAATGCCGGATGACATTCTGGTGATGAACGTTACCGTGAAAACGAACGTCTCGGTGGGTCATATTCAGGGTGTCACGATAAACCCGATTAGGTCAATACCGCCGGACGTCGAGGCCATACTGAACATTACTCCGAAGGACAAGGGGGTCGACTACGTTTACGATTACAGCGAACCCACGTTGCCGCCCTCGCTACCGAATGTCAGGTAAGGTAAATACCAAACCCCTGCGTGCCTCCGAACTCACGGAGATCCATGAATCATAAACGACCCGGGATGTTCCTAGTCGGGGAGACTCGGGAGGGTCTCCATACATCCTTCGGAACAAAGATCGGGTAGACGATGCTAGATAAGATTTTAATGATCTCTTCGCACATTTCGAGTCTGTGTTATGTTTTCGAAGGAAAATGAACTTGCAGATTTTGAACTTGGGTAAAGAAAATACTTAGAAAATTAAGTTTTCAATGCTTAGAGGTTAGGTTTTAACCCTTTGCACTAGGGACTATTTTAACGCGAGAATGAATACGTTTGTTTCAACCTACAGTATTTCTATTTGGTATGATTGTTTTTATTTGATACATGTGAAATAGAATTTAAATAAAAATAGTATAAGTTGTACTATAAGTATATAAGTATAGTATAGTACTATATATATAGTACTATAAGTATAGTATAAGTTATTATATATATATATATATTTACTTATACTGTAAGTCATTGCTTCTATTATTTGACGATGTATCAAAATTTTAATAACGTGGAAATCCTTTTGGAAGCCGGTCGAGTGCAAAGGGTTGAGATGAGAATGTTTGGCTGCATGTAGTTATTTATTACTAGACTGCGGGTCTTTGTGCATAATAAAAATTGTTTGCGTCAATTGTGAAAAAGCAATAGTCAGAAGTTTTTGTTTATTCCTTTAGCGATTTTAATAAGTTGGAAATAATGCACTGATATTTCTAAAATCCTTTAATCTCACTATTGTTCCATGTTGTTCTTCTTCTGCATATTTTTGTCATAAATGCATGAAATCCGCAGACTAGTTATTACCTCTTTTGAACATATTTTTAGTAGTAAATTATCTAGATTCATTGATTACCAAATTGCATTCCATTGCACAGTCCTTTCTTATTGAAGTCAATCACCAGGGGTAGCTGCATCAAACATTCTGGTATAATGTTTCATTTTTTAATTTACATATTTAACCCTTGTACACTCTGTTCAAGAGTTCAGGACATTTATATTTTCCAAATCAAATTCGATCACATGTTGTTGCATTTCTTGACACTACATTTTAAAGAAACACATTCTACGATATGAACAGAAAGATATAAAAAGTTATTCGGTAATTAAAAACAGAAATGGTTGGAAATTATGTACAGACATTTGTTGCAGATTTAAAAGAACTAGTTTCAAAAAACAGAAATGATTGAAAATTATGCACATAAATTTGTTACAGATTTAAAAGAACTAGTTTCAAAAAACAGAAATGATTGAAAATTATGCACATAAATTTGTTACAGATTTAAAAGAACTAGTTTCAAAAAACAGAAATGATTGAAAATTATGCACATAAATTTGTTACAGATTTAAAAGAACTAGTTTCAAAAAACAGAAATGATTGAAAATTATGCACATAAATTTGTTACAGATTTAAAAGAACTAGTTTCAAAAAACAGAAATGATTGAAAATTATGTACAGAAATATTGTTATCAAATCTAGTTCTACAGCGAACCGTAGACGTTTATGCACATTTACGCTACGTTTAATCTACGATTTCATAATAGAAAGACCGAAAGAATTTACATTCGCATTTCGACTTTGTTCCTCCATCGAACACCCGGGGGAACCTACAAATACATAAACATCCGCAGCCAGCTAAATAATCCACTCCCATTTCCCTAACGCGTTGCGCACAGAAAATCATAAATTCCCATGCAAAAAGGGGACAGGCTCTCGTCCTTTGTATCCCAGAGAAGTCCCTTGTCGAGGACACACTCCTCGCCCCGCTAAAACCCTCCAGCCTGTTCATCCCTCGTCCTCGACCGGTGTCACTGGCAACCCCTAGTCCCCGCAATCAGTCCGCCGGCATCTCATAAAAAATTATTTTCCTGGAGAAACGAGTCTGCCGTCGAAAACACCCCTAAATCTTGGCCCCGCCGTGACACTCGAAACTCTTCATCCCCCGTAATTCCGGCGGGGGCGAACAAGCGCCGCGCGGTACGCGAAAGAATTTATTTCACTGGAGAGTCCTTCGTTCCCCTCCCGACGCCTTCATCAACCCCCAAAATTTTCTACCCCCTCTATCTCTCTGTATATGTTTCTCTCTTTCGCTCTCGCTATTTTCTTTTTTCTTTCTTTCTCTGTCCCTTGTTTCTCTGTCTATCCTCCGGTCGATCGGCGCATACATAAGTAAACGGGGGAACGGGCGACGGAGGATCGACGGAGAGACGCGATTCCAAGCAGAATAAGAGGATGGATGTGATTCCGCGTTTCACGTAGGATAATTCCGTTCGTGGCGGCGGACGCGCTGGTGAAAGACAAGACAGTTCCGTCGCCTGTCACCGGATACCCTTCCGGCTCGGTGGTCGTGCCCCTGGAATTGCGACCGACTGACACCTCCGGATTTTACGATATCGCCACGCAGGAGAACAGATTTAGCCCGCCCGTCGAGACCGAAGGTAGGTTATATACCTTTAGGGATCCCCGGTGAAAAGTACCGCGCCCTTTCACAGCGCGACCATTAGCACCTCCGCAAACGCGTCGCTTGCGCAGCTAGTGACGAATCAAGCGTTGCGAGCTTTCACGGAACGAGAGCGAAGCTATTCGCTCTCGTTCCGGGATAAATTGCGCTGGGATTACGATTAGGCTAGTATAGTAAATTCTTACCAATCTTCCGTTAGCTTGTAAACAAAAATGGACGATTTGGGGAGAGGGGATACGATTGTTCGAGGCTCGCGGCTCATTTTTATAGGTTCAGATTGTCAACTATTATAAATGTAATCTTATTTTAATAATTAATATCAATTCTATTAACATTACTGAAAGAAATAATTTAACAAAAAGAAATCCTATTGATTAATATTAATCCTGTTAATGTCAATCTTATTAATATTAATCAAAATAGTGTCAGTCATACTAATAGTAATCCAATTAATGCCAATTCTATTAATATTAACCCCGTTAATACTGATTCAATTAATGCCAATCCTATTAGTATCAATCCTATTAATATTAATCCAATTAATGCCAATCCTATAAGTATCAATCCTATTAGTATCAATCCTATTAATATTAATCCAATTAATGCCAATCCTATAAGTATCAATCCTATTAATATTAATCCAATTAATGCCAATCCTATTAATATTAATCCAATTAATGCCAATCCTATTAATATCAAACCCATTAATATTAATCCAATTAATGTCAATCCTATTAATATTAATCCAATTAATGTCAATCCTATTAATATTAATCCCATTAATATTAATCCAATTAATATCGATCCCATTAATATTAACCCCGTTAATATCAATCCTATTAATGTTAATCCTGTTAATGTCAATCCTATTCATGTCAATCCTATTAATCTCAATCCTATTAATGTTAATCCTATTAATATCAATCCTATTAATGTTAATCCTATTATTAATTAATGAAATCCAATTATAAATCTGTCGCCTCTTCCAAAATGGTCCATTTTTATTTGCAAACTGAAGGGAAATTAGGGAGAATTTACTGTATTAACCTTCTGGTGTCGTGATCACTCTAATCAAACCAAATAGCATTTCCATAAATTATTCTTTTATTTGTCATCTTCGTCGTAATCTAAGAAAACAGCTCGTCGCTATTTTATTTGGCAAACCTTCCATAATGCAACAGAGATCTGATCTTTTCATGGAATTTCCTGGTAAAATTATTTGTTGTGACTCTGATGTCGATAAAAAAGATTGTACTAGGGACGCGAACGTCGTGTGACGCTACGGTTGCGTCATCGGATCACGAACGTGATAAAGTGCTCTGAACGCCTGCAATTTTGCGTAACAAAATCGTAGAACGTTCCAGCCGAGCACATCTTAAAGCCTGAAGAATCTACTTTGACACCTTTGTACTGCATTTCTTTGAAGGAATATTTATTATCATAAAAAATGGAATGAAAAGCTGCAGTTGCTTTTCTCAGTTCGACTTTTTACGAATTTGGAAGACTTTGTCGACTTGAAAAAAAAATATGTTTCCACATTCTTTTGAATGCGACTTTACAGCGTTCCTCTCAAAAGTCGATCCACGACTTTGTCATCACGATTTTGTTGTTATTTAAACAGAAAAGCATCGCGTACTTTAATAAGCGTATTAATGATCGTTCTATTAATAAGCATGAAAATGATCGTGATCAATAATCGTGTTCACGATTCCGATCGATTATTCTCTGCCTCGAATAGAAAAATTTATGCTCGAATCGATTGTTTCCTTATTTCCATTCTATCGTTGAACGTCCCGACGATTAAACGTCAGCCCCTTCCGTCCCTCGTTTTTGTCTTTGTTTTTGCCGCGACACTCCCCGCCCCCGTCCCCCTGCGCTCGCAGTTTGCGGAAATTCATTTCGCAAAATTGGAAAGGTCCCAGCTGCTGCCCGCGGACACCAGTCGCGTTTTTGACACGGACGCGTATCGCGAGGCTGACGTTATAAAATTTCGAGTCGCAGGCGATCGGCGTGACGCTGACGCGCATTCATTTCGCGAAACCGTGCCCCGCTCGGCGTGGTTGTGCCGCTGTGAACCCATCGCGACGGGGCTGACAGTTCCTCTTCCTCTTTTTTTTTTTTTATTTATTTATTTCACTGCGGAATCCCGTGGATTTATCTAATTTATGAATTATACCGCTGTCGGATTTTTCGGAATGTTTTCGCGTCGCGTCGCGTCGCTTTCACGTGTTCGGGAACTGTAGATTCCTGCGTGTCTGATTTCTGTTCACAGATACGCGAACATTTAGCAGCGCGTAATGCGTGCATTTACAATTTACAGCAAACGGCGGAGTGGTTCTCGTTTCGAAATGGCCGATGGGTTTGGGACAATAAAGGATTCAGGATTTATTTTGTGTTCGCTAAATGGAATATTTTATTACAGTGTACAGTATACATGTTCTAGAAAGGACGAGAAATCTTGTAATTTTTTAATGCTAATCGTTGGACTAATGATAATGTTGGACAACAAATTTAAGAGTTGCGAGTATATTAGGTCTACCGGAAAGTTCTGTCCGATAGCGTCACTTCAAGTTTCAATCTATATGCACATATTTTTTTAGATCGCATTAATTTGAGTAAAACGCAGTGAGAAACATTCGAGCACAGTGACTAGTTGCATAGAAATCTGCATACGCAGAGATCAGTCACCATCCGACTTCGAAAGAAGAAAAATTCCAAAAAGTATATGTATGCCAAAAGTATACGTTTCCACCTTCGAACCTCATTAATTTGACTAGACTACGTGCAACAAAAATTCGAGCACTGTATAGAGGAGCCGATTACTGTGTGGTTACAATTGCTTTGTTTCCTTCGCAATTGCAATTTGCTTGCAACTGATTCCGCTTTGTTTTCGGGCATAAACGACTTCGTATTCGTCGAATAAGACATAATAAATATTTTATTCTTTTATCGCGTTTATTTTCGAATAAAAAGATTTGAAATGTGTTATTCGATAAATATTAGGTCTACCGGAAAGTTCTGTCCGATAGTGTCACTTCAAGTTTCAATCCATATGCACATATCGATTTGAGACATATATGACTATCTCTCTTTATCATTGCATTTACACGCATGTACTCTCCTAAATAAACTGAAACAAAGATGTCTCATGTCATTATCAAGCGAGACGCGATCGTGAAAACATGGCTACCGATGGTAATGCCAGACCACATGCTGCTTCGGCGACTCGTCAGAAAATCGCAGAGCTAGGCTGGGAAATGCTGTCACATCCACCATACTTCCCAGACCTAGCACCCTCCGATTATCGCTTGTTTCTCTCTTTGCAAAACTTTATACAGGAAAAAGAAATTCAAAACTGAAGCTGATGTCAACCAAGCACTAGTTGAGTTCTTCGCCTCTAGAAATAAATCATTTTTTTAAAATGGCATTTACAAGTTGCCATCACGCTGGCAAGAAGTCATAAGTAACGATGGAAAGTATGTTCTACAATAAATATTATTAAATGTATGAAAATTGTGTTATATCTCAATTCAAAAACGGACAGAACTTTCCGGTAGACCTAATATATTGTAGTAATACACAGGGTGTCGTGTAACTGTCATTCTACGTCAAAAAATAAGTCGGAGGAAAAGAATAACATTCTTTTACGAGATTAGTATTATTTTTTCAACCTACATTTTCTCAAAAACAGAGCCTCGAATGGAAAGAAATTTATCCTGATTTTGACCCTGTATTAGTGCTGTTTTGCTATCAAAAATTTCGCACGATTTTACCAATTATTTTGTTGCAGTGTAATAAATTTATTTAAAAAAAGTGTATTTAGTTGATCGTCGTTTCGATTAACAATTGGATGGCGAATAGGTTCGACGGTCAGTTTCTTGCTGCTGAAACAATCTTTCTGTCGCAAGGTGGATTCGTGCCGCGTGAGCCGCCGTATTTCGACGCCCCTTATCATTCCACCGATTTGAATCTGGAAATTGGAACTGGCGTCACCGTGGTTCCCGCGCCAATCACGAATCCGCATCGTAAAAGTGACGGTAACGGATCTCCCCCTTTTTTTCTGTTCTATATTTTCTTTTTTCATAAACCTATAAAACATTTTCTCCGATTTTATGTTTCCGTCGTTCGCTTTATTACACCGTTATTTATTACAACACATCTTCCTGTATCTATTACAATACAAATCAGCACTTTTGCTGTATCTATTACAATATAAATCAGCACTTTCGTGTATCTATTGCAATATAAATCGACGCTTTCGTATATTTACTACGTCTTTGCCGCGCTGCGTCGGTACACCGATGCATTCCGCGTTATATTACACTGTTTTATACATTACATTTACATGCAACACGGCGTACACATTTTATATCACTCCGTGTTCCCGGTGTTCATTTCTATGCATGATATTCTGTTCTATTTTCTTCTACGAATCATTCTCGACTTCAGCTCGAAGAGACACACTGTTTCTGTTTCACGAAACCCCAGTCAGCAACTGCCTCTTCGAGAACATGGAGCACCGGCACGGCGAAATTTTACCCAGCAGCAGCATCTGCGTGATCTGCATGTGCTACTACGGCGAGGTGGTGTGCTCCTCGGAGAAGTGTCCTCCTTTGAAGATCGGCTGTCGACGGATCAACACCGACAAGACCTGCTGCGGAAGAATCGTCTGCGGTACCGTAAAACCGACTGATTCGCCACGAAACGATCGATTATTCCCTTGGCACACGAATAAGCATATTTAAGCAACAATTTCCATTAACAGAGACAGTAATAATTCGCGCGAAAGAAAACGTATAATTTTGCAAAACGAAAAGCGGGCACGGTAAAATCTCCCTAATTTTCCTTCAGCAAAGAAAAACAGATTATTCTGCAATTATATGGAGTTATATTATATTTTGGATTATTGTGCAATTATTCGAGCCTCGCTGCTCATTTTTACCTATTGTTGACAATTAGAAAAGGCTCGAATAATCGTATCTCCTTTTCCAGAATTGTCCATTTTTGTTTACAAGCTGAAGGAAAATTAGGGAGAATTTACTGTGCTCTATTCGAAGATCTGCAAGATTGCCAATTATTTGAATTCTAAATTGTTTTAAAACTATGCAAACTGATTTGAGAGAGATAACATAGCTCGGTTACCTCTAAATTTTCTCTTGCTTTTAAACGTGAGAAAACATTGAGATAACCTTGAGAAACGATTTTTCTCGAGTTCGCGAACATCAAGATTTCAAGATGTTCTGACAAAGATGTTCTGCAAAGTTTACGACATTATATAATTGGATCGATCTTGACTTCGGATATCGAACACGAAAGAGCATCGATGACATTGACATCCGAATATGAAAAAATCCGCTAAAAATATGTCTATGAAAAATCTCTTACCATAAACCTCGCCTCTTCGAACGAAACGTTCTCGATCAGCAATGTCCCCTATCGTCAGAATCAAACGGAACATTTAACCGATCGATTTACCTCGTTGATCCCGTATTACATTAAAAAAAAGAAAAAGAAAAAGAAGCTTAAAGAAGATTAAATTTCTGAAATGAGCAGGCGGAATTATCCGAGATCTCCCGTGTCTCCGCATAACCATCGTTAACTCTTCCAGTGGAGGCGGACGAGTCCCCGACGCTGGTGCTGGACCGTGCGGACGCGACGGCGCCGTCGCTGCACCAGCCGATAGTGTCGCCGGATCCATTCCGGGACGTGATCAAGACCGAGCCGGCCCCGGATCTGCCGTCGCTGATCGAGGACATGCTGCCGTACCTGGTCGAGCACGGAATCACCACGCCGAGACCGAGCAGCAGCAGCACGACCCTAAATCCTCTGCAGACCCAGGGATCGAATCACCTCCAGCAGTCGTTCAGCTTCGACTACATAGACAAGCTGACGCTGATCCGTCCTCCGTACGACTACAGGCCAGAGGAGACAGGAGGAGGAGGAGACAGGCTAACGGGGAACACGAAGTACGTCGTGAACCAGGACAATCATCTGAAGGAGCCTATCCCGGCCGGCTATCCGAAAGACAGCGAGCCGGACCACGAGAAAGTCGGCGTCGAGAGACTCGAGTACGAGAAGATCGGCTCATCGGTCGCGGAACAATCTACCAAGCTGCCGGAGGATCGCTCTAAGAACCTCACCGATCCTAACTCGAGCCTCGATCTCGTTAAGTCGAACAGTTCGAAGAGCGACGACACCCAGGCGGGATCGAAGCCGGACGATTCACCGTCGCAGATAGGGGACTCCAAGGTTCATCCGGCCACCTTGAAGAGCCCCGAAGCTACGCCGTTGCCGGAGGAGCCGATCTTCTCTCTGGACAGCGTCCTCGATCTGCTGTTCTCGAGCAACAACGAGGCCAGCACCGAAAGCTCCGAGGCTCCTACAGCTGTAACAAGCAGGTCCGCGGCGCAGTCGAGCACAACAACAAGGCCGTCGGAGGACAGCGGAGGGCCGGCCACGGAGACCGGAACATCCTCGAAAATCCTGGAGAACGAGATCCCCGCCTCGGTGGCCAGTTTGCTGAAGTTGGCCGGATGTAATATTTACGGGAGGATGTACCGTGTCGGCAGGATCATCACCGAGCTGTCCGGACCCTGTCTAGAGTGCAGGTGCACGGAGATCGGTGTCCAGTGCAAGCAGCTGCAGTGTTGATTGCGGGCTGCCGAGTTGGCGAGGTTGTCTTTCTTTCTCTCGTCCCGCGGCGAGATTGGGGAACGGATTGATGCATTCACTGCTGTTTGACACTCGTTCGACGGCCGAGCCGAGCTTCATGGGGATCCGGCTTTATCGAAGGTCCGGTCAGGATCGCTGTTCTTTGACCCTCCGGAAACTAGATTGCGGGTTTTTATAGCGGTTGCGAAGTACAAAACGCGGTAAGCTGCGGTATACAGTGAACGCCGGTGTTCGCTGGAACTTGAAAGGGCTTTCTCGGCCGAATGTGACGGTGGAATTCTTAATGGAAGAGGAGAGCTAGTTTCGCGAAACGGTTCAGAGAAAATAATTCGATCGTGGAAAGTTCGAAAGATTGCGATTCGCAGGGAATTATTGGATCGCGGGTCTACGCGGACAAACGCGTGCGGACACCTTCTAAAAAGGGATTATATTTTTCTGATTAGACCTGACGAGTTGAATTATTTTAAGGTTTCTTTTTAGCAGACGATGCGCGACAAAATTATTGCAAAAATTGCGATTAGGTGGCGCGACAACAAAATTTTGTTGAATCAAGCTTTTCCGACTGTTTTATCCGAGCATGTAACGATAATTCGAATGTTCTGCAGCAATCGGAATGAACCGGAATTAAGTGGAGATTTCATTCTTTTTCAAATCGTCTTGATAAACTAAAAATTGTTCATACTTAAATAAATACGTTTCTATTCAGGTAGAATTCTATTTGATAGAAATTTGAATTTTCACGAAAATCCGCAAGTTATTTTCGGAACAACGATATATTGTGATCGTCTCAAAGTAACAAGATCGATCGTTTCGCTGTTAATCGGTCAATTAAATTGGGTCTCTCTTTCTCTTGGTCAGATCTTCGACGTCCGAGTGTTAATCACAGTTTTACTCTAATTGGTAATTAACATGGAACTGCCTAAACCGGAAGACTGAAAAATCGAATCGAGATCGTTGACTTACCTTTTTCACATCTTTTTCTTTTTTTTTTTTTACGTTCGTTAACTGTACTTTGTTTCGTTTTTTTCTTTCTTTCTAGAGACACGAGCAGTGAATACGTTGATTCGTTAGTGTCAGGCGCTCCTTCGTGGCTCTCACTTTCATTTAGCGATTAGGTGATCGGGGAGAACGCCGCCACGGTTGAACGAAGTTTCACGTAATTATAAATCCATTGTGATCCGTATGATGTGGCGTCGATTGATCCAACGGTGGCACGACTAGCGACGATATTGTTAAAAACGAATCGGTATCAACAGAACGTAACAGAATTTGTAGCTTAGGGTTTTCGCCCGATAATCGACGTACTGCCATACGTTTCAAGTATGTGCAAAATTTGTTAAATTAAACAATCTCTTGTAGTCTCGATGAGAAGGCTCATTAACCCCTTGCATTATATGAGCCAGACTTGTCGTCACGATTTCGCAAATAATCCACTGAATAAATATTTTATTAAAATCCATGAATGGAAGTAAATTGAAAGTAAATAGAATAGAAGTAAGTGAATATAATTCAATTAATGAATAGAAGTGAATAGAATATAATTCAATTAATGAATAGAAGTGGATAGAGAATATAATTCAATTAATGAACAGAAATGAATAGAATATAATTCAATTAATGAATCGAAGTGAATAGAATATAATTTAATTAATGAACAGAAATGAATAGAATATAATTCAATTAATGAACAGAAATGAATAGAATATAATTCAATTAATGAATCGAAGTGAATAGAATATAATTCAATTAATGAACAGAAATGAATAGAATATAATTCAATTAATGAACAGAAATGAATAGAATATAATTCAATTAATGAATCGAAGTGAGTAGAATATAATTCAATTAATGGATCGAAGTGAATAGAATATAATCCAATTAATGAACAGACGTGAATAGAATATAATCCAATTAATGAACAGAAGTGAATAGAATAATCCAATTATAATGAACGAAAGTAAATATAATATAATTCAATTAATGAACGAATCTATTACATAGTTGATCAAGGAAATCGAAGTGCTAATTAACGTAGCTTCAAGACAGATCCTTGTGCAAGGGGTTAAAGTGTCTGATAATTTTCACGAGCTGCCGATTCCAAACTTCTTTCGGAGTCTTCGAGCAAAACATACAAAAATTTCGTGCGACGTTTACTTGTTCGCGAACTGCACGATTGCACTTTCCGGGCGTGTAATCATAGGCTAAATCGCGGAAAAAGCAGTTCTTCGAGACTACAGTTGCAGGGTGGCCGTCTGAGCCGACCTGTCCGCGTTTCCGGTTCCTGATATTCGGTGGATCCGTGTAGAAGCGATCCGAATTAACCGGAAACTCGAGCGGAGCTCTGAATACTAATGCAATTAATTCCCATCGGAAAGTTTCTCTCTCCGTCTCTCTCTCTCTCTCTCTTTTTCTCTCTTTGCCAGCCTGCCCCCGGCCGACGTTCCTCTCGAACAAACAAACCGGACGAATGGGGAACAGATGGTCGAGCCACGCGAAGTATTCGACTCGTTTCAGCAGAAACCGGCGTCCCAATAAAACGAATCGCCGTTTTCCGACGCGGTTCCGAGCCGGGGAGGCAGCAAAGAATTTCATTTCGACGGAGTAATGGCGGAGTTATTGAATACAGAGGAGAGAGTCGCAGGAGAGGACGCGGAATGAAGTCGCATCGCGCTCTTGTATGCTCTCTTCCTCTTCCACTCGACGGAGCAGAGAGCGTGGAGATAGATAGATAGAGCGAGAGAGAGAGTGAGAGAGAGTGAGAGAGAGAGAGAGAGAGAGAAATTGGAAGAAAGCGAGAGGGGCATTTAAATAATCCGAGGGAATCGAGAAACAAACGCGGATTAAAGCTCCCCGGGTAACAGGAATATTTTCTTTTCCAGAGAGATGTTCGTTTCGCGGGTCGCCCGTCCTTGTCCCGCGGAGCAACAAGTGTTTCATGTCGCCAGACGCGGCCTCCGTCGGATTTAATCGAACCAAAATGTATTCTCCGTTTTGTCGGGGCCCGTCGACGGGTTGTCCCGTTTGCGAAAAAATCCCTAGAAGTCTCTCTGTTCGAGCGGCGTCGCACAGTGGTCGCCCTTTCCAAAAAAAAAAGAAATGGGACAAATATCAACAACACCTGAGATCCTGCTTTATTGGGAAATAATTGGAATCAAGTGTACCTCTGTGAATCGTCACGGATAGATTTGTGATTTGTGGTCAAGCGATGATGTCGCGTGATCAAAAACCCACGAGGTAAAAGCTTGTTATTGCAGAGGACAGATTATATAAAATGGGACATCGTTTGGCTTACTTGTCACTCGAAGCACACAGAACTGAGCGAACCTAACAAAAATTTGCAGCCATTTTAGGATTCTCGAACTGTAGTGAAGAATAAACGAGTCGTATTGCAAGGAGAAACAACTCGTTTCAACAGATTCCGAAGAAGTTGCACACCGATGCTCAAGTTCTAGATTATATGAGAAATTGAACCTGTTACCTAAATAATTCATTAATTGAGCCGTTTATTTCGAAAAAGTGGCATAAGTCACTTTGTTTTTAAGTCGATATATTTAAGGGTTTGCGTTTTAACACGTTTAAAAATATGGATGTTAACTTTCGAGAAGATTTATTTGTATTTGTTATCTCAGGATACTGATATTTTTCTCAGTATAAATAATTTCGTATAAACATTAAAAAAATCACCAGTTTTCATTACGGTAAAGTGACTTATGCCACTTTCAAAATAAACGGCTCAATTATTGTAACATACAAAAGTCGTATTTCCAGTTTTCTAAATCATTTTGAACACGGTCATTTCGTTCTGGAGAAAAATTACTTTCAAGCCTTGAACGATTTCCAATAAGTTCCATCATTTCGTTTAGAATTGAAACAAACGAAGCGACGCTTATCGATTACACGTATTCGATAGCAATAAATGAAGTTGCACAATTATTTTCAATTTACGTAGCCATGTTCGTTTCAATTTTGTCCCATTCTTCATGGTTGTATCGACCACTGTGCGTCGGGACGACGATCGATCGCGACGATCCACGAGCTGTTGTTCTAGTCTCGAACACTTTTGCCCGATTTCATCATTCCTCGTCATTCGATTGGACCCGACGATGCAAATAATTAGGGCATCTTTGTTTAGAAATCACGTATTTTTAGCATTCTCGTGTAGATTCTCAAGCAACAGTAAACTGTAAAGCGTAATGCAGTGTAATTAGTAGTCCGCGGATTTTATGCGTTTGTCACAAAAAATGTGAATGATTTGGAAGAGTGGAACGATTAAAAGCAATTAATAACGTCGATACACTACTCTCGACTTATTCAAATGATTAAAGATTGAACGTAACTTCTAAGCTACTTCGATATTTTGCTACAGACGCGGACAATTTTTATTCTGCACAAAGATCCACGGTCTAATAATTAATTTTCGATTCAATGAACATATTACATGATAAATTAACCTGCGCTGTAACGAGTTCCGACTCGTTCTCAAAAATTGTCGATCATTATAAGCATCGCATTATGACATACTTCAAGCGGCGAAATCCTTTCGCCGAAAGGATTCTCTTTCACCGAAAAGTGAAACTCGCCGTTGAATGTTTGCAAAATAGCGAATCATTGCTATAAAAGGAATATCACGGAATGCGATCTATAGAATATTGTCCTCCGAGCGAAATCACACACGTGACAACAGAGATTTCTCGATCGAACCGCGAGAAACGATCCACGCGAAACCTTTGAAAGAATCGAACGAAAAAGCGGTCCATCCTCTCGCAATAAATACATTTTTTTAGTGATTCGGAGCCGCGGTGTCGGGGGCACACTGTCCAAAGCCGATGATCCACGAGAAGATCGATACTCCTCGGTTTTCCGGACTAGAACAGCCGTGTTTAATACGATCGGGGACGATCACGTCGGTGCCGCCGCTCCTTGCGGCGCGGTTCCCTTGTTCTAAGATTCTTAGGGATGTAAGAGGATTATAAGAATAAGTTCTAAAGTTTCTGTGTCATTCATCGACAAGAGCAAGCTCCTGCCGGTTTAATCGTAAGCACTTTAAGGGTAGCCAGTAGACGACGCGATCGATCCAGACGCGCACGCACACATTGTAACAACCGATCCTGTACGCACATGCATCGCTCACGTATGTACGTTCTTTTTTGTTTTAACATAGAAAGACGCAAAATATATCCGAACCGCCCGACCTAAGTTTTCTAATAAGCGCCTTCGTTCCGTTTAGAAGTTAATGACTTAAGCTTGACTCGGATTGGATGGAAGCGCCGGCGTGCCCAGTTTCCGTATCGCGTCAGAACGCCGTAAATTCGCTCTGAATGCCGCACAGAGGCTTGTACTATGTGTACGTTTTATGCTCGACGTAATAAACGTTCCCGGAATTCACTGTGTCTACGGTTATTGTCTCACTCTCTCTCTCTCTCACTCTCTTTCTCTGCCGCCCATCTCCGATGCCCGAGGAAAAATATTTTCTTACCTTCTTACGAATGATCTCCCCTCGCCGCTCCTCCCTTTTTCGTTCGGCCGTAGTCCTTCGAGCCGATCCTTCTTCTGCCGGAACGGACAAGAAAAATGATACGCCGATGCTTGCGTAAACCGATAGTCCTCCGCTGAAATGGCTGGCGGATTACGCTCGGAAAAATAGAAACAATGACGGAGAGAGATGTCTGTCCGCAGCTGCCGCTGTTTGAAATCTTGACGCGACAAGCAAGGGAATAAAGGAGAGTCGCTTTCTCAAATATCGATAACGGGACTCTAAACCGACGAACTTCTAGAAATTGTTCCATTCAGTGAAACCGAGGAGAGGCGGTGAAAAATTTGTGGAACAGACTACAGGCGGCTAAAAAAATGATTTACTAGAATACAAGTGAAAGGGAACAATTATTACTTTAATTGCTGCGTTATGGAATTTCTCGCAATACAAACGAAGGAATATAATTGTGATTATTTTGGTCGAAGCGTTATCTATTTGCAAAATAGGATCTCGGAATAAAATAAAGAAATCCCGTTGAATTCACACTGATACTGTACGTAAATCCGAGAATTCCCCGCGCTACGAACGAAAAGAAACGACTGCGACTATTTTAATCGGAGCATTACGGAATTTCTCGCAATACAAACGAAGGAATAAAATTTTGACTATTTTGGTCGAAGCGTTATCTATTCGCAAAATAGGATCTCGGAATAAAATAAAGAAATCCCGTTGAATTCACACTGATACTGTACGTAAATCCGAGAATTCCCCGCGCTACGAACGAAAAAAAACGACTGCGACTATTTTAATCGGAGCATTACGGAATTTCTCGCAATACAAACGAAAGAATATAATTATGATTATTTTGGTCGAAGCGTTATCTATTTGCAAAACAGGATCTCGGAATAAAATAAAGAAATCCCGTTGAATTCACACTGATATTGTACGTAAATCCGAGAATTCCCCGCGATACAAACGAAAAAAAACGACTACAATTATTTTAATCGGAGCATTACGGAATTTCTCGCAATACAAACGAAAGAATATAATTGTGATTATTTTGGTCGAAGCGTTATCTATTCGCAAAATAGGATCTCGAAATAAAATAAAGAAATCCCGTTGAATTCACACTGATACTGTACGTAAATCCGAGAATTCCCCGCGCTAAAAACGAAAAAGAAAAGACTGCGATTATTTTAATCGGAGCATTACGGAATTTCTCGCAATACAAACGAAGGAATAAAATTTTGACTATTTTGGTCGAAGCGTTATCTATTCGCAAAACAGAATCTCGGAATAAGATAAAGAAATCCCGTTGAATTCACACTGATATTGTACGTAAATCCGAGAATTCCCCGCGATACAAACGAAAAAAAACGACTACAATTATTTTAATCGGAGCATTACGGAATTTCTCGCAATACAAACGAAAGAATATAATTATGATTATTTTGGTCGAAGCGTTATCTATTTGCAAAACAGGATCTCGGAATAAAATAAAGAAATCTCTTTGAATTCACACTGATATTGTACGTAAATTCGAGAATTCCCCGCGCTAAAAACGAGAAAGAAAAGACTGCGATTATTTTAATCGGAGCGTTACCGATTTCCGAAATAGAATCTCGGAACAAATTAAAGAATTCCCTTGGAATTCATTACGGTATCGTTTTTAAACTGAGAATTCCCTAGAATTGTTCGAAAAATCGTGCCGCATGAGCGAGTGATCCCGATAAAGATCGCGCACCGACTTCAAGCCGCACGTTCACCGCATTATAATCTAATTACCGAAGAGGATAATCGATTATCCAGGCAATTATCATCGTGCGCGAGATAACGACGGAAAATTGGATGATCAAATGACGAGCAAAAGGCGTCAGGATTATGGGGGACCGCGGGTTTCGACTTTATTGCAGGTAATCGATTGTTTCGATACACAATTGGGGTAGAGCGACAGCTCCTCGTTTAATATGCCCGTGACCGAATCACAGTGTATGTATATAATCGTATTTATATTCAATAGTCAGTTATATTTACAGATCGTATTATCGTTATTATTATTATTAATTTTATTATTATTATTATTATTATTATTATTATTATTATTATTAATATTATTATTAATCCGTGACGACATAGTCGGTAACACTAACATAATCACAGCCAGTTCGCTCGTGTTGTGTGTGTATGTATGTGTTGCTGTGTGTATGTATATATGTGTTCGGAAGTACATCGTGTCTGCGTGTGGTATGTACGTGTATGTGCCTGTGTGCGTGCGTGTACGCGCGCGCGCGTGTGTATGTAATGTTGTTAAACAAGTAGGTACGATCATCGACTAAACTGCCGGGGAGAACACACCTTTCTCCGTCAGGGTTCTCCACGAATTTCCCACGGAATTGAAAATAGGAAGTCATGACTCGATAATTACCGAGCACTTCGAACACGTTATTTGAACAATAAATCATGTCTCAACACGGTAACCACTGGCATCGCGCAAAGAGAATGAGATTAATTCGACGCGCTCGTTTCAAGAAATTCTTTCGCTCTGGCTTCGTCGTTTCGAGATCGTGTTTTCGATATTGTAAAACATTCCGGCTTCAGTTCGATATTATTTTTTATCTACGCGGACAGCGTTTAAAATACGGAAGATTGTTATCATTCGAGCAGTTTCAAAGGTTCGCCGTGCACCGGTGGTGTCTTACGAAAACGCGTGAACGCGCGAGCAGAAACTTCGACATTGATAATTCGCTCGCTTGGCGCAACAGTCTAGCTTAATGAGATGTTCTTCCCGTGTTTTCAAATGCTTTGTGCGCCGCGCTTCAAAAAAAAGAAAGAAAAATATACCGCGCGACTTTGAGGACTGCCGCGAAAGAAGACGACAGCGCGCGGAGTACGTGTTAATATTTTTTTGCTGGGACGCAGAGGCGCGGCTCTAAAAAATAGCCCTCTGAAGCGAAAGCGTCGTCTGAGGGCAACTTTTAAGCTTCGGTCAACGCCCTTTTGATGTCGCGAAGGGTTCAAGCATTCGCTTTAAAAAAGAAATATCTCTTCCCGAGAGGGAAGTCTCCTTTAAAAACCGGGACCGATTTTTATCAGAAAGTTTCTCTCTATTAGAATCTTTTAGTACTGTAGCGGATGGCTTAAAAAATAAAGAAAGTCGTTTTCCCATGCCGGGTAGAAAACACCATCCCTTGACAATCGGGGCCGTCACATTTTTTCCACCGCGAACCTCTTTTCACTAGAATTTTAAATCTCGAATCCGTTAACAAATTCTTGAAACTTCTCGCGAATCGTAAATTCTCCCGGAATTGCCGAATTTCGGGTCGCCGTGAATTTCCCCGGGGCTTTTTACCGCTCCGCGTTTCGTTTCGCTTCGAGCAATCGAGAGCGTTTTCGGGGAAACTGAATTTCGTGGGAATTCGTGGAGATTCCGAACACGATTCGGCTCTACGGTATTCCGCTATTGAATATTTTCTACATACAATTATAAACATATTCTTTTTCTTGGCAGCATCGGCAATGCTCCCAGAGAATGTTCGCGTTTCCACGAGCATCCGCCCGTTGTCCGAGTCACTTGGATTCCTTTCTCCGTCCCCGCCCCCACCCCGACGCAAATCTGCCCGCTCAATTCCAACAATTCCCAGCCAGGAATATCGAAATATATTTCAATAATTTATCCGTTCATAAACGTCCGCCTCTGATCCCCCTCGATACGATCCCGCGATCTCCCGTTTTGATTGCCCCGCCTTCGAGCCCCGCAAAAGGAATCCAAGGGATACTGATACTCGGGCAATGGTTTCCAAACCCCAACAAGCTTCAAATTCTACGTGGAGAAAGGGGCCTGTTAGCTTAGCTCAATTATTCTGTAGTTTTATTTTGATCGGAGGCGTTGCACATTAAGTGACGCGAGAATTCGATAATCGTCGAGACGATTGTTCTGTTTCCAAAAGAATCGCAACCTTTCGATTAATCCGTTTCGTTCTAATATCTTTCAGAAATCAAAATGTTTCTTTTTCTATTAAAAAAAGAAATGTAAAGCACTAGACCGCAAGCGTTCACGGGTAAGATCGGAATTTTAAAGCATGGAAACTGTTTCATCGAAGCGAGAGAAACAACGAAAGTTCAAGATATTCAAAATTCAGTAAATTCTCCGTAATTTTCCTTCGGCTTGTGAACGGAAATGGACAATTTGGGGGGAGGAGACACGATCGTTCGAGCCTCGCGCTCATTTTTATGGTTGCCAATTGTCGACGATTAAAAAAGCGAGGTACAATACTCGAATAATCTCATCTTTCCTCTTAAGCTTCCTCCATCAGCTTGTAAACAAAAATGAATTATTTTGGAGTTATATGGAATCATATTATATTTTGGATTATTATGGAATTATTCGAGCCTCGCGGCCCATTTTTGTCAATCGTCAACAATTAAAAAAAAACGAAGTGCAAGACTCGAATAATCTCATCTTTCCTCCTAAGCTTCCTCCATCAGCTTGTAAACAAAAATGGATTATTTTGGAGTTATATGGAATCATATTATTTTGGATTATTATGGAATTATTCGAGCCTCGCGGCCCATTTTTGCCAATCGTCAACAATTAAAAAAAAACGAAGTGCAAGACTCGAATAATCTCATCTTTCCTTCTAAGCTTCCTCCATCAGCTTGTAAACAAAAATGGATTATTTTGGAGTTATATGGAATCATATTATATTTTGGATTATTATGGAATTATTCGAGCCTCGCGACTTATTTTTGTCAATCGTCAACAATTAAAAAAAAACGAGGTGCAATACTCGAATAATCTCATCTTTCCTCCTAAGCTTCCTCCATCAGCTTGTAAACAAAAATGAATTATTTTGGAGTTATATGGAATCATATTATATTTTGGATTATTATGGAATTATTCGAGCCTCGCGGCCCATTTTTGCCAATCGTCAACAATTAAAAAAGAACGAGGTGCAAGACTCGAATAATCGTATCTCTTCCTTCCAAAATTGTTTATTTTTGTTTGCTGAAGGAAAATTAGGGAGAATTGACTATAATCGAGAGCATCGACCAAAGGAACGAACAATTGCGTGGATTCTGCAGTTCGTAAAGCAGTCTCGGAATTCTTCGATCAATTATTGTGCAACGTTTCTCTGTCCGGAGTGAAACTTACCGGCTGATAGAAAAGAGTGACCTTAGCTTAGAGTCAGGATCGCGGTGTCTTAAATATAAAGTTGCGTAGGGGTCTTACCGAACCTCGGTCGTTCGTCAATTGAAAAAAAGAACTTAGCGAGATGTTAAAAGTTCTATGAACACATTGTCCTCGAGCCTGAAAAAGAGAACAGCCGTACAAAACTTCGGGGTACAATTCCGTGCTGTGAATTGAACACATCGAGTACGAGACAGGTTTGGAACAATTTTCGTGCTGTCGAAATTCGTGGCAGTTTTGTAAATCAGAGAGGGAAATAAGTACGTTCTCGCGGTCGCATCGGCGACGGAAGGTTCGAAAGCGGGGAGATGTAAGTACGTTTGATGAGTTTATGCTCGCCGTCGCAGAAGTAAGGAGCATTCGCTTGGAAGATCAAGAGAGGGCAGTCGACGAAACCGAGGAATTCGTTTCAAATTATTCAAATAATTTCTGGAAGTCCCGGGAAATATATTCGGCCGATTTCTTTTCCGCTTCCGCGGTTCGATCTTGTCGATTCGACTAATTATTAAAGCGAAAGAGACACGTTCATGCGTGAACCATGGATTCCCCGGAAGCCCCTGGAAAATCACAGGAGTTTTTCAATTTAGCATTCGTCGATGCGATCCGCTTTCGAACCGTCCGTCGGAAAAACGTGGCATTGTAAATAGTAAATTGAACACAGTACGATTTCACGGATGTAAACCGGAGATCGGATCGACACGGAATCGCGGTACGATTTCGATCTCACGATCCACTGGATTTGATCCGGCTTCGCTGGAATTCTCGGAAGGATTCGACGTTCCTGGGGGGCTTACATACCTTACGCTACTCTTATCCGTAGTTTAATATCGAAGAATGACTCGAAACACCCTTATTGATTAACATCTCTAGGGCTGGGCGCGGATTGGTGACGGAGAATCGACCGTACTAATCCAACGAGCGCATCTATCGCTATAATAATCGACGATCCACTAATCAACGAATCATTAAACAACGTAAGTCACTCTAACCCTAGACTTCAAACTCAACCAAAGCGTTTCGACTGCCTCGAATACTAGAAACGAGATACATAAAACTTACATGAAACATATAACATAAGCACAAAAAGTTAACACTGAAACCACCGAACCAATTGGAACGGCTGATTCCTGATTTTTCTTTTCACAGTTATTGAAATTATAGAAACGCTTCTGCGAGAAACTTTTTGACAAACTTCTTCATCGAAGCATATACGGCGACAGAAATCGTGCGATGTTTAAGTAAATCAAATTTTCTCATTGTTCTAAAACAATATACGGGATGTCCCAAAATTATGGTACTTCCGGAAAGTGAGAGATTCCTGAGGTCATTTGAAGCAACTTTTTCCTTAGCGAAAATGCGATCCGTGGCTTCGTTTACGAGTTATCAACGAAAAACAGTGACCAATTGAAGCGCGAGTGTGGCCGACGCTCCGCCCTTGCGGCCAATGCCGCGTCGCGCCGGCCGTCCGACGCAGCGGCAGTGGTCGCGAGGGCGGGACGTCAGCCGTACGCGATCTCTCATTGGTCAGTGTTTTTCGTTAATAACTCGTAAACGAAACGACAGATCGTATTTTCGCTAAGGAAAAAGTTACTTCAAATGACCTCAGGAATCTCTCATTTTCCAGAAGTACCATAATTTTGGGACATCCTGTATATCGGTCAAAAAACGACTAACGCGTGTTGTTTTATAATTACTGCAGGATTGAATTTATTTAATCATCGCGATACTTTCCTTATACGTGCTCGAATTAAGAAATCGATTAAATCGTTTCCTGCGAGAGAGACTCTTTACAATTTCAAGAAACTGAAAATAATAATCGTGGAACCGGTCATTTTGACCAACGCGGTAGATATCCGGCGTCGATAAAAGTCAACGTGCGACGACACTGCGTGCATCTGGCGCACGGTGTATCGTCCCGCCGAGCCGACAATCTACAAAATTCAACAGACCTTAAAGCTTCCGGTCAACAGACTTCCCGGCCCGAAAAACCACGGGAGCACCATACCATCCCTCAGCAATCCCCGCGCAGCCGTAAACAACGATCTACCGAATACTTTTATCGATCAACGTCGCCACCAGCTCGATTGTACACTGATCACCCATCCACAGTCTTGAACAGTCTCGTCCGCGGGTTCGCGGTTTGGGAACGTCGACGCATACTATCGAGCTACCCCGATCTCGATTCCTCCCTATCACGGGTTCGACGGACTCGGGAAACCGCCCCTTCCTCCCCCCTCCTCTCCTCGGGCTAGTCCGACGATGGCACAAAAATTGGGTCCAAGTTTCCTGGCGCGTGTCCCCTGGAGAAGATCCCGGATCCGCCGAGTACACAGTATCGAATAGGTCGACCCTCGCGGAAGCGTGTTAGCGTTAAATACTCGATTACACCGACCGGTCCAGGTTAAGCGATTTATAGTCGGAGGCTCGTCCATTTGTTCGGGGAATCGGCGATTCGTCAGCCGTCCCTGAAAAAGCGTTCCACGGCCGCGCAACAACCCCCTAATCTCGCAATTAGAGGAGCCGTCGTAAATTCTCCCCGGAAGATGGCCGCGTGCCCGGCAGAAAGTGTCCGACAGAACGGCCCTGGCGTTCTTAAAGCGTCGTGGTAGCATTGAAAGGGGATTTTCAATCCTGCCCTGTCGATACGCCGCCGCCGCCGCCGCCGTCTTGCTTCGCGGTCCTCTTCATCCGTCATCCCATTATCCCTCTCCTCGTTCCCAGCGCGATAGTATCGACGATGAGAGCGAAAAGAAAAAGAGAGAAAAAAAGAAGAAGTAAAACGACGCGCCGTTTGCGGATAGGACCGCCGATCCAGGCAGTGGCGTAGTCACGACCGAAACGTCCGCTTCGATCGGCGACTGTCTCTCGCAGCTCTCTGTGCGAGCGCTTTTGATTGTTGACGGTAGGAGCGAGAATCCTCGGCTCCTTGGCCACCCGAGTGGGAGCCCCGGGGTTTTGATTGTTAACCGTGTAGCAGTAGCTCGGCTGTTTGGCCAGCCAAGTGGCCAGAAGCTCGCGGCAGCTACTTCGATTCCTTCGAACGGCGCCAGGTAATCGATGCGGATGATCCTCAAGTCCCTAACTTGTACACAGAGCTTCTCGTCTCCCCTAAATTTCTACGTGCTCGTCCTAGAGTGCTTCGGGACACCAGCCCCGAGGTCCGATTCCTAACTGAACACATTCGCGACCCTGCAGCCGCCTCGGCTGCAGCCCAAACCGGATCGTCTCAAGGTAACAATCACAACGAACATCATCGGACCACCGCGTTCGTGTCCGCTTCGGCACACTCCGTCGCGTCGGAAGCTCTCCTCGAGCCGCCTCCGAGTCCCCTAAATTTCCTCCAGTGTCCTCCGAGCCCTCGGCCCGCGGCACTCGCGAGTCCCTCAGACTCTTCACCGCTATTCGTACCACTCGATTCCCACTGGTCGCGCAGTTTCACTCGCCTCCGACCCACCCGCCGGACCTCCTCGTCCCGGCGATCCTGCCGGACCTCCTCAAGAAATGTTCCCGTGTCGTGAAACCGTGCCGGACCTACTCGAAAACGCTCTCGGCGGCCTCCCTGATCTTGACGATCAGGAACGACCGTCTGCAGAGCTTGACTAGCAGTTCGATCCTCTGTCAGGACGGCTTCCTCAGCTGGGGCAGCGTGATCAGGTAGATGTTGCCGAGGATGGCGCCGACCACCAGCAGCATCACGATGATGGCCGACAACCGCCGCGCGAACTTCACGAATCTCCGACCCCTCGAGTCCTTCTTGCTCTGGTTCGGGAACACCGCCAGACCCAGCAGAGGACCGGCCAGGGCGCCTGCCACGTGGGCTGCCCAGCCCACTCTGCCGCAGCCCAGAAGGGCCGGGATCGGCAGCGACGCCACGTCCGCGCTGGCTAACAGCAAGACGGCGCCGAGACGCCAGCCGGCGTACCGCAGCTCGCCGTGACACTATGGCAAACGAATTGATCGGGTCCGATTAACTGGCTGCGAGAGAGCGACAGCCGGCACGGCTGACAGCTTTAACCCCTTGCGGCGTCGTTTGCTTCACGGTTACAATGATTAAGTGCTTTGCGATTGTTCTATAGTCATTCCTCCCTAATTTGCAAACAGTTTTCGCACAAAAGTGGGCAATTTGGGGAGAGGAGATTGGATTACGCGGGCATTGTGACTTGTTTTTATAGTTGTTGATAATCGAATGAAAATAATAAACTATAAATCTGTATCTACAGGATTATTATAATGTATATATTACATATGTTATAATATAATATATTATATATTTTCCGAAAAATTATTGTACAAGCGAGAAATGACGGGTTCCTGAGGTCATTTGAAGCAACTTTTTCCTTAGCGAAAATGCAATCCACGGATTCGTTTGCGAGTTATTAACGAAAAACACTGACCAATGAGAGGTCGCGCATGACTGACGCCCCGCCCTCGCGGCTACTGCCGCCGTGCCAGACGGCCGGCGCGACGGGGCATTGGCCGCAAGAGCAGAGCGCCGGCCGTACTGGCGCTGCGATTGGTCGCTGTTTCTCGTTAATAACTCGTAAACGAAGCCGCGGATTGCATTTTCGCTGAGGAAAAAGTTGCTTCGAATAACCTCAGGAATCTCTCATTTCTCGCTTGTACAATAATTTTGGGACACCCTGTATGTATATCTGTATCTATCAATGTAACTATAAATAGTATCTTCTCTTTCAAAATTGTCCATTTTTGTGCGCAATCTGAGCGCGAATTAGGGAGAAATTACTGCGATTTCTTAGGGGAGAATAAAAAATTAGGGAGAAATTACTGCAATTTCTTAAGAGAGAACAAAAATTTGATAGTAATAAAAATTAAAAAAAATTGATGCGCCTACATTTACTTGAGTGCTTAAATATTAACGACAAAAGGACAGAATTTTGTTTCGACTTGATAAATAAACGGAATACCATTTATACTTAACAAGTTATTATCAGAAATCGCCATTACGAGTCAAGGTTACGTGAAGATTACGTTAAATATTATGTCGTGGTCGTCGAAGTACCGCAAAGGGTTAACTATCGGCGCGCGAAATCCTGTCGCTTCTGTTTTTAAGTCTACATGAATTTTTATTCGATTGGATATTTGTTCGATAGCGTCGAATAAAATTGTATATTCGTTGAGTCTTTTATCTCTTATCCGTCATCCGAATAAAATTTCGCCCGACTCTGATAGGCACGTACACGACCGTAGTGCCAATAATTGTTGCCAGAATTGAAATAACTCGAACAATAATAAAGTTTTCGAGCTGAAATTATATCGCTGCAGTTTCTGTACACGATGTTGAAGAGGATCGAGCATGGGTCATTTCTTGATCCTATCTGTTTTCACAAGAATATAAATTATTGTCTTTAACACTGAACCTACCATCTGCGACACATTTTTGGGACACCCAGTATACATGTATCATCTTTCCTGCAATCGATGCACAAAATTTTTATGTCGCATAAGGACATAATCGCATAGTAATCTTGCTTCTGTTCAAACTAGTGAAAGATCTCTTTTGTTCTCCAGAAACGAATCATTGTGACATTAAAGAAAAAACAAGTATAAATAATACATCATTATGGCATTTATCGCAAAAAGTCGACTATTCCTATAACTTCGTCCAAATGGTTTTCTAGGAATATCGAGACGTTCGCCGCGATGTCAAGTATGCAGAAAAGATCGGCGAGAAAGTTCGGCCGCTAACGAAGTCGGAATTTTATTTCTGCTCGGGGCGAATGAACGAAACTGCCGCGGGCGTTGTTTGGTAAATCGAGTTCGCGCGAGCTACAATCGCGGAAACAAGAAGCAATCGAAGCCGAAACTTCGGCAAAGCGGCGAGCGTAACTTCGGGGCGCGCCGCGCCGCGCCGGCAAGAAACAACCCGTGAGAGGAAAGCTGATTCGGAATGCGCCGCGATCTTTGTTAATCCTCGGAAGAACTTTACGCTGTTCGAAACTATCTTCGTCAACTCGCAAAACCGCCTCGCCCCTTTGCGAGCGGTTCCGCCGGCTGCCGATCGATGTATTGTTTCTTCTTTTCTTTTTTTGTATTATTGTTCGCTTAATGAGATTTAAAACCGAGCCGACGGTGGGTAGAAGCGGCGGGGAAAGGAAACTTCGTCGGGGCTGTTTCACCCAGTTTTTCCAGCTCTGCGCCCGTGGCCACCCCCGGCGCGCGAGTGGCCGCGAGAAGTTTCGACTCCCCGCCGTCGATAGATCGACCAACTTTCCTCGAAACTCACCAAGTAAAGATGCGCGAGATGGCTGGTAAGCAGTGCGTAAGCACCTGCGGAAGAGCCCATCAGGAACAAACTTGGCTGCAAAAGAGACGCGCCCAGGGCTCCGCAAACACCGCCCCCAAGGTAGATCGTCGCGACACCTAACCGACCTTGTTCCACCTGTAAAGAACACATTTTCACCGTTCAATTCTCGTAACAGGATTCGAATCTCTCGTTTTACCCGCGAGCTACTGTTCTTTGATTTACCAGATTTTCAATTCTGGGAAATTTACGATAGAATGTGGCTGATTCTTCTTTACTTTTTTATAGTGTATTTTACTTAATTCGTAATCATTATTACTGGTCTGCGAGACTGTTACTAATTTCTTATTCATTCTTATTCGTAATTCCAAGAAAAATAAGAAAAGGAACGCTTTTAACACTGGATTTACGAAACCCGTCAAAATGGCGGGTCGCGAATTTTTTAATTTACGATCATTCGTATCGGAAATATACGTTTATGAGTTATTTATTCAATTTATATGTTACATACGGCAAATGTTACTGCAACAGCTCTTGTTAAAAATCAGAACTTTTATAAACTGATATAAAACAGCTGTTTCTTGTGCCCCGTAAATCTAGCGTTAATATCACTTTCTTCAACTAGTTCGAACTTTGACCACTTCGTTATCGATGTTCGAAGTGAGATCAATTGATTTTCATTTTTTACATAACACATTTATGTCAATAATAATTGTGTTTAATTACTGGGACAAGGCATTTTAATCGCCGGAACAGAATTGAAATTAAGCGTTGGGTCATAAGGGACTGCAAACAAATCTCAATTAATGGAATTCTTATCTTCTCCTCGATCAGCTCTGTCGTTTCTTTTGTTAGAAAAGAGTCTGCTCTTTCAAATAAATATTGACAAACATCGACGAGAGTTAAATTATAAGAATAGAGTAATTTCTCCCGAAAATGCCGAATTTCAGGTTGCTCCGAATTTCTCTGTGCTAGTCCTACGCCTACGCGATTCATTGCTACGCCGATGCTAAGAATCGACGGAGTCGGTCAACCAAAGAATTACAAAAAATCCGCTGCCTTTTTTTGCACAGCGCCCCGAGTTTCGATAAAAACGAGCCGCGAGGCCGAAAAAATCGCGACTTATTATCCTCAAATCCGCCGGTCTCAATTCCGACCTCCGAACGATTTCTGGAAGAAATTACCATAATACCAGCATGACTCGGACACTTTTTTCAAACGTCCAAGCACAAGCACGTTCGCCTTAAATCGCGCAAGATACGAATAAGCGCAAGATACGAATGACTGAAAACTAGCCGCAAAATAATGGAAAAAGGGACGGAGGTCGGTGGAAATTGAGAGGTCAGCTGGGAAGTTAGTAGCCGGCGTCCAAGGGTTAAAAACCAGCCTGGAACGTTCACAGTCTAATATCCGAAGCGGTTTCCAGCCGATTCAACCCTTTCAGGGTATGAAATCGATCGAGCCGGCGCACCGGCCAGGAAAGATTCAACGTGGTCGACGACGAGCGGAAAAAGGAAGGGGTGGAAGGTGGGACGGTTGCCGGCGGTGGCGATGCGGCGGTGGTGGTGGTGGTGGTCCGCGGCCAATTAGTCTGATTAACTCACCTCGAGCAGGGTGGCCAGCACCAGCTGGATGACCACGTTGAGTGCAAGGTGAAGCGCGTTCGAGTGCAGGAGCATGTACGAGGCGAACCTCCAGCCCTGGATCCTCTGTCGGGGATCGTAGACCAGCCACCTGTGCAAGGTCGCTTCATCCCCCAGGCAGTGAACGGCTATCTGTCGTGATCGAGAATGCGTTTCAATCGGCCAAGTAAATCGCGATAACGAGCGGCCGGGGTATAATGGTCCCCGGCAACAGAAACAATTGAAAGTGCACTCGACGCGGAATGCAGCCTAAGCATTGCCGCGGCTCTGCAGTAACCTTTTTTCCGGAACTTGCTGATCTTAACCCTTTGCACTCGAGTGGTGACTCCGAGTGACACCGCTAAAAATTCTTGTATTTGTTTTTATCTTATATTTATTTATGTTATAAAATAATCTCTACGTTATCGTGTTGTTGTTTATATTTAACACGTTCCCTGCCAGACCGTTTTTTGAAGACTTTCCGTTCAAGCCGCGTGGGGCGTATGCGCCCCACGCTTTACATTTGTATTATTTTGTTTCTGGCGTATGCTTTACAATAATTAAAATAGTGCAAAAATCATAATTATCAAGGAAAGGTTGTATAGTTTAACATGCATAACACAGCAAACCAATAAATTTATTTTTCTAGGAATTACTTTAACAAATACTTGGCTGAATATTATTATGCCAAGCGAGTTGCATCCTCACATATAATTTTTTTTATCATGCCTATATTAGTTTAAAATATAACATTTTAGTTAAATTCAAGTTTGTATGCGATTACAAAGGGATGTTACGATGAACTTTGTTAAAACATGGCAAACATAAGTGTGGTTTATCCACACAACTATCGCAGAATGTTACAACTTTTACAGTACTATAGAACTATAAATCAATCCCAGCTTCAGTGAAGCAGTAAGTATTGTGTCAACGACACGCGAATAAATGACTGATCGGAATAAGAGAAATGCAATTAAAACAAGTTACAGTAAAGAAAAATTGCCCATCACGCCGCGTGGGGCGTATACGCCCCACGATTAAATGAGGGCATCAGCAATAGTATTAAGATGTCCATAATTGACTGCATAATGAATTTTTAAAAAATTCTTCATTTTACAATGATAATACCAAATGGCTTGAACGGAAAGTTCAGCGTGGGGCGTATACGCCCCACGCGGCAGGGAACGTGTTAAGAGACCGATGAAAGGGTAACAGTTTTTATAAGTTGCAAGACTCGATTTTATACGCACAGACTGCACCGAGTCGTATCAAATGGAAATAGGTCAGAAACGGTCATCTTGGATTTAGAGTTAGAATGGCTTCGAGTGCAAAGGGTTAAAACACTGGAACTGCTGAACGAGTCGGAACGACTGATTTCTGATCGTTTCTTTCGCGATCTTCGATACCGTGAAAATGTTTTCGCCAGAAATTTGTATACGAGCTTCGTCATTCGAGCGTACGTTGCAATAAAAATTGTGGGAAGTTTGGATAAATTCAATCTTGTTATTGTTAGGAAACATTAGTCACGTTTAGGGCTTGGTAGTTCCAGTGTTGACACGGTCTCGTTCGCTTGATAGATCGCGATTGATATTGGTTGTTAAGCTAGCACGTTTGAAGCGTTGCATAAACCGTATAAATTGCATAAATCGTATAAATTGCATAAATCGTGTAAACTGCATAAATCGTGTAAATTGCATAAATCGTATGAACTGCATAAATTGTATATATTGCATAAATTGTGTATATATTGCATAAATTGTATATATTGTGTAAAGTGTAATGTTCAACAAAATACAATAGAAACTTTCCAACGAAATAAAATAAAATGAAATGCATCGAATTTAGAGATGAAGGATGAAATCTCTGACTATGAATCTGTCTGCAAATACTAACTTTCGTACGTCATTTTACAAAAATTCGGTGTGAAGAGAATTCTCCTTTGTCACCTAAAAGGGTACTGATTGTAAAAGGATAATCAAACTGCCGTTAGAACTAGTTGATTGTATCCTATTACGTACATTCCATTAATTGTGTAATATATTCCATTAATTGTACGATGGTCTATTAATTCTATTCTATTATGTACATTGTCATTTGCATTCTGTCAATTGTACTCTATTAATTGCACTGTAATTTGCACGTTCTCGTTCGTATTCTATTAATCGCACTCCATTAATCGTATTGTATTGTACTATGTACATTGTTGTTTGTGTCGTATCAATCTACGATCAATCTATCTATCCTATTACATACACTGCCGATGCCATAAACGCGCGATGATCTATCTATAACTCCATCATTTCGTAGTTAACACCTTGTCGTATCATTTTCTTCGTAGTTACGACGATCAAAAGTTTTTCGATTGCAATAATTTCGCGCGAAGAAGAATATATTAATAATATATATTAATATATTAATAATAATAATAATAATAATATAATTATATATTATTATAATATAATAATTATAATTATATTATTATTATTATTATTAATATATTAATATATATTATTAATATATTCTTCTTCGCGCGAAATTATTGCAATCGAAAAACTTATCATATATATTATAATAATATATAATTATATTATTATTATTATTATTATTAATATATTAATATATATTATTAATATATTCTTCTTCGCGCGAAATTATTGCAATCGAAAAACTTTTGATCGTCGTAACTACGAAGAAAATATATACATATATATAATATAAAATAATATAATATAATATAAAATATTATATTATATAAAATAATATACATATATATAATAATAAATATAATAATAATTTATATTTATCGCGTGTCTACATTTACGTAAATGTTTATACAGGTCATTACTAAAAATCTCCATCACGTGTCAGACTCGTCGAAGTATGGCAAGGGATTAAAGAAAGAAAAAAAAACAATGAACGAATACTAATGGACATTAAAAAAAAAATTGTACCAGCCGCTGGACATATTAAAAATTGTATTAGAATGCCAGATTACACGGTTCCGGCTCGATTGGAAGAGAAAAGCGTATCCGTCAGACGTTCGGCCGGAAAGGGAAATAAACGGAGTAACACAATTGCGTTTGCCTTTCGACGTTTCATCGTTTACGCGGATCATCAGGAAAATAGTTCGTTCGAGCGATTGCACAATAAAAAATCAGCGCGCAGGCAATTAGAACGAACGATAACCCTCCGCCGATCGAAATATCGCAGAATATCAGACAATCCCTTCTCGTCGAACGCGCAATTTGGCTCGCAATTGAACGTCGCGTCGTGCGCTAGCGCGACACGAAAAATCCATGCGCGCGCTATTTGATCGGGCCTGAGGGGCAGGGGGAGGGATGAATGGAATTACCGAATAGACAATTATTTACGCGGCGCGGGATTTTCGACAGTCATCCCCCATTAAAATTCGGCGATCAGAATCGGATCGGTTCCCGGTATTCGTCACACGATCGGAAGAGCAAAAACATGGACACACGCGAGCCCGGTTATTCGGCGAATAATTAATTCTATCTCGGTAGTCCGGCCGATGGAATGGTAATTAATCATGACCGCGTATTTAAACGGTGGATAAACCGGCGCGACACCATTGTCGGCCTTGAAACTTGAAACACCCGATCATCAATATGAATGGCGATCGGACGGCTGCGGTTAAAAAAGACGCGTGATCCCGCGATCCGTTCGTTCGCGCGGTGGAGAACTGTTATTTAAAAAATGCCATTGTCGAAACGTGCGAACGACGCGACGCTGATCGGAACATTGTTCAAGGTGGTAATTTGTTTAACTCTTCGGGGCACGGCGGGATTAAAAATGTCCCATTTCTTCGAATCACCTCGAAGTATTGCGATATTGGCACCCATGCGGCACGATGGGACTATTCCAGTCCCACGCTGTAGCAACAAATTTTATTGAATTATAATATTATATATTATATTATAATATAATATAATATAATATAATATAATATAATATAATATAATATAATATAATATAATATAATATAATATAATATAATATAATATAATATAATATTAATATAATAATATAATATATATAATATAATATTAATATAATAATAATAATATTATATAATATAATATTAATATAATAATGTAATATATATAATATAATAATAGTATAATATAATATAATATATAATATAATATTAATATAATAATATAATATATATAATATAATAATAATATAATATAATATTATATTATTATAATATTATATAAAAAACGTGACGAACCCAAAAGGGTTATAAATATGCAAAACTGTAAATGTAAAACTGTACATGTAAAACTGTTAAACGGAGACAATAGACTGCGGATCTCGGCGAAAAAAATGAATCGTTTCTAATTGAATCGTCCGAAGCGGAAATTGAATCGAGATACATTCTATCTTCCCGATAATTTTATACCATCAGAAAGTCACTGTCTTCGGTAGCAATAATCGCTGGAAATCCGTTCCGCTGTCTCTCGCAGCTCAGAAGTTACAGAGCGTCGCGAAACGCTCGAGCACGCGCAACCGCGCGATTCTAATCGAACAATCCGCGACAAACCGCTCGGAACGATCGCGATCGTTCGGATCAGCTTCCGCGAAGAAACGCGGCCGGGTATAATCGGTTGCGCGAATTCTTGGCTCGTCCTGTTACCAGCGGCGAATTACCGGGATCGATATTCATGAAGTCTGATCGGGCCAATTAAACTCGAAGCACTACCGGTTAGTTCGCGAGCCGGTATCGAATTTTCCTACGTAATTGATCGATGATAAAATTCTGTTACAGATATCAAATTTTCGCCGTGGATCGAGTTAAATTGTTCGTCGCGGGCTTTCGTAATTGAAAGCGGAGACCTTGCGGTCCCGCTAATGCGTTCCCGGACTCCTCTAGTGGTTTTAAAAGGTTTTAGATGGCGGTTCCGGAGAATGTTCCAGCGAACCGCGCGCCAGCCACGCAAGATTGGCGCGTTTCTGTTGCGTTTGCACGCGCCGATGCAATTCGTAACACGTGTCTGACGCGAAAATTTGGATAAGAAGAGTCGATTCGGCGCAGTTTTTTCAAGAAATGTATCTAACACTGTATCATTAAACTGTAATTATTAATATAATCTAAATGTAATTAATAATATAATTATATATAATTAGTAATAACAAGTAATATAATTAAATATAATCAATAATAATAAATAATATAATTAAATATAATCAGTAATAAAAATAATATAATTAAATATACTCAATAGTAATAAATAATAAGATCAAATATAATCAATAATAAATAATATAATTAAATATACTCAATAGTAATAAATAATATGATCAAATATAATCAATAATAAATAATATAATTAAATACAATCAATAGTAATAAATAATATACTTAAAATATAATGAAACTGTAATAATAAAACTGTATATTTAAAGAAGTGTATCACACAATTACACTATCAACAATTTGACTGCCGCGTCACCCATCGGTGAAATTCATAAAAATTCAATTTCTACGCCGACTCGTTATAATTTCCTGATTTCATTAAGGGGCAAGAACGTCGAAGACGTAATCGATGTCACATACTTTTGCTTTGCGATTTTCATTTGATCCAATAAAATACGATTCAAATCGATGACATTTTTTAACCTTCAAACTGCGCGCCACATGTAGGACGTTAAATTGAAGCGTCCTTATTTCCGAATCAGCTAAATATAAATACAGAGAGAGAGAGAGAGAGAGAGAGAGAGAGAGAGAGAGAGAGATACAGGGACGAGAATTTCGCCCCGCGCCCCGTGCAAACGTAGAAAATTCAAAGGCGCCTCCTACGTACATATAATTACGTCGGGCGCTAATTAAGCATCATGGGAAATGGGGAATCGCGAGGCTCAACAAGTACGTCGTTTGGATGGCAAATATACCGAGTGTCGATCATGCCCAAGAACGAGGACCATAGTCGCGAGCGCGGCTGTATTCGTTAGCAGGGGGGCGCGTAGGTGCGACGGGGCCGCCGGCGGTGATAGGAGCCGCGCGAATTCCCGTATCTCTCGGCGCAATCTTTTTCTGATACCCTCTTTTTACGATGGCCGCGATGTTCGCGCTCTCGGCCGCGCCGACATTTTCCCCGGTAAATCATCCGTCGGCCACGGATACAGGGCACTTTTGGGCCGCGGGGCGGCTTCTCGTGGCCATCCATTTTTACGTCACTGCTTTTACGACCCTAGCGAGGTTTCAGTCTCTCGGCCGTGCTTAATGCGCTTTTATGTTTGCCATCTTGGAAAACGTCGGTACCCTCGAAAATTCAGGCCACCACCGGCAATAAAGAATTTTCATATTGCACTCGCGGCGGTTCGCCCGGCCCGCCCGTTCCGCCCACCCACACGGCCACCCTCCCATCCTCCCCCTCCCCCTCGACTGCTTTTGTTTCGCTCGTCCCCTTTCGCATCGCGCCCCGAACAGAAGCACTGGCCTGATTCTTCCTCCCATTGATCTTTGATTTATTCAACCGATCGATCACCCGTGACTATCCTGATATTTAGATCGCACCTGTATCCAAACTACCACCATCCACCGGTTCCCCGTGATCAATCATATTTTGGCAAGAGTTTCGCGTGTTAACGTTGGACAACACGCTGTCCCGATGAGTTTCTTCATTAACTGCTGCTTACACAAGTTTCTTCCAATTGTCATTCTTATGCGAAAAAATAAAAAATGTAAAATTATCTGAATAACCCAATTGTAATTAGTAATATACAATGATCAGATAATAATTGATTTCGATGATACTGTACTATTACTTTAGAACAACATTTTACATTCCTAGTGAATTACTTTATATTTGAATAACTACCACCATCCACTGGTTCCTCGTGATCAATCATATTTTGGCAAGAGTTTCGCGTGTTAACGTTGGACAACACGTTGTCCCGATGAGTTTTTATTTCTTGATTAACTGCTGCTTACACAAGTTTCTTCCAATTGTTATTCTTATGCGAAAAAATAAAAAACGTAAAATTATCTGAATAACCCAATTGTAATTAGTAATATACAATGAGAGAGAGAGAGAGAGAGAGAGAGAGAGAGAGAGAGAGAGATCAGATAATAATTGATTTCGATGATACTATACTATTACTTTAGAACAACATTTTACATTCCTAGTGAATTACTTTATATTTGAATAACTACCACCATCCACCGGTTCCTCGTAATCAATCATATTTTGGCAAGAGTTTCGCATGTTTAACGTTGGACGACACGCTGTCCGGATGAGTTTCTTCATTAACTGCTGCTTACACAAGTTTCTTTCAATTGTCATTCTTATGCGAAAAAATAAAAAACGTAAAATTATCTGAATAACCCAATTGTAATTAGTATTACAATGATCAGATGAGATAATTGATTTCGATGACATTACATCGTTACTTTAGAACAACACTTTACATTCCTAATGAATTACTTTATATTTGATATCTCGATGCTTTTAATTCATGTTACACAATGCTTTGAGTACGTAAATCGTACGAAGTTGTAATATAATACATTACACAAATTCTTTACAGTCCACGCGACGCGGTATTATTGCCATAATTCTGCATGAAAAAGGATTGAAAAGCTTCCGCGGCCGACGATCGAGAAGCGTAAAAATGTCGATCGACATTTACGTTATTACGCGTTCATCCCTAGCTAGCTTTATCTCTTACGAAATTAAAGCCACAATGGTTTTACTATTTTGAGTTTGCCACGTCATTCCCAGAGCAACCGGAAATAAATTTTTATTGTGTTCCAGCGTCATCCCTCAATCGAAGGCCTGACGGGGCGGATATCAAAACATCGACGAGGCATCAATTTTTTCCAGCCGGATGCCGATTGTCGTCAAGGCAAATAATTGTCAGCGGGGGACAGCTGTCGTTATCGAGCGACCTTTTTTTCGCTCAGGCGACGCCATCGAACGCATGAATTCGAGGATTCATGTACGCCGACAACGTAAGTAGTATAGCCCTTCGATGATCAGACGAATCGCTTTTTATACATGTGCGCACCGATAATTGGATTACGACGAGTCCTCTTTTTTTATATATACTGTTAACCTGTTGGTGAAGTTTATGTAGTACATGCGATTACTAACGGCGCAGATTTTTCTAAAAAAAAATTCTACACTCTTTTTTCTTCGCGGCTAACTTGTGAAAAAATGCTCGACCCTTCTTTTTAATCGGTTAATTTATAAAGATTGCTACACTTCTCTTTTGTCTTTTTTTTAACTAGTTTGCGAAGACTGTTTCATTCACCTTAATTTATAGTTTCTTTGCTCCATTAGAAATATTTATTTATCTGTCGAGATAATTCATTATAGTCGAGAATAGATTATAATCGAAAGAGAGAGCTTATCAAATGTTATTCAACATTTTAATACACAGAATTTTAAAGCGTTAAAAACTTTATAAATGCATAAAATTCAACATAAAATAATTCTATTATAGAACAGAATTCTAAAAACAAGAATATCATCAATAGATCGTAATCTTGAAAACAGTAATGCAATTCTTGTCAATTGCCGATGTTTATAACTTCATTTCCGTGCGTCAACGTTAGAATACACTATTAAAATCTTCTAAAGTCTCGCGACATTAAACGACAGTCATTACCAAGTACCAACAATAATGGAAATTGCGTCCATCCATTCAAAACCACGAGTATAATTGACCGGAGACCCTATTACCCTATACAAGAGGGGATTGGAACAGAAATTGAATTTTCACTGCGCTCCCGTGGCGATTTTTCAATCGACACACCGTCGAATTAAACTCTAAAGAACGTAGATCGGACTACACCAATACCAGGCGAAAAGTGTTCGTGTGCGCGTGTGTGTTTTTAAAATTGCCATCGATCGATCGACGAGCTTTCTACCGAAGTGGTAACAAAGAAATTCACTTGTTAGTGTTTTCCTATTGAGATTGTTGGATCTATGAGCCCTCAAATTAAAGCTGAAAGAACGCAGATTAAGGTAGAATCGTTGCCAAGTACAAAGCATCGCGTTCTCCTATTCAAAATCACGATCGATCCACCGAAAGTCGCAATTTTTCTATCGCAGTGCTCGCAAAGAAATTTTTGCAAAGACTTTTCAATACCTTCCTGTGGAGATTTATTAACCTACGACCGCTCAAATTGAAGCTTATAAAATACAGATTAAGCAAAAGTTATTCTCGAGTTAACCATAGTGCACCGACATATTTAAAGTCGCGATGGATCGTCGAGGGGTCCGAATTTTCCAGCGAAAGGATCGCGAGGAGATGAACTTTTTATCATCCGTCTTTGAGATTTTTTAATCTGCGGGCCCCGAAATTGTTTCGATTAAATAAGATAAGATGCACGCCGTTCGGCGATGATTACCGAGGGGATAGAAGGATCGAGGATCCAACAGCTCCACACGGATGCGCTTCGCCGCGGTTCTCCCGGGCGTATCTCGACGTTTCATTAGCCCCGGGAACGTTCATTGTCGTTTTACTATCCCCGTTACATTTTCCCGCAATTTTAAGTTCGCCCATTCGAGATTGGACGCATTCTTCGCCGCAGTGGCCAGGCCCGTAACGATCGCCGGAACTTCAAAGCAATTATGATCTTTCGGGGGTAGTGACCCGGGACAGTTCGCGATCAAACGCCGCCGACTTCGGCGTTCTCTTCTTCTAATGAAAAAAGAAAGGGAGACACGGTGGACTATTGAAGGATGATCGAATCGATCCTCGAAATCGTTCGTTTGGTCATGAACTTCCGGTCGCCGGAGCGAAGAGAAACGAGACTGAACATTTTCCGTGGTTATCTCTTTTATTGCTGTATTTACACAGGATTCGTTGTTCGTGAGCCGGCGGCCGATTTAATTGAGATTAATTGCTATTACTTAATTAAAGGGACGTTGTTCTGCCAACGTCAGTCCTTTTCTGGAGGTTTTTCTTTTCACGGATAGTAAATGAATTAACGTAAATATTGTGTCAAAGTGCAATACTTTGTATGAAAGTACTTCGTCTTCGAAAAATTATTAGATTGTTATGTTTGACATAAACTTGACAATAATTTTTGCTCAATCTGCATTTTTTAAGGTTCAATTTGAGGGGCCATAGGTTAATAAATCTTCACAGGAAGGTATTTAAAAGACAATTTCTTTGCGAGCCCTGAAATAGAAAAATTGCGACTTTCGGTAGATCGATCGTGATTTTGAATAGGAGAACGCGATGCTTTGTACTTGGCAATGATTCTACCTTAATCTGTGTTCTTTCAGCTTTAATTTGAGGGTTCATAGGTCCAACAATCTGAACAGGAAAGCATTAAAAAGTGAATTTCTTTGTTACCATTTCGATAGAAAGCTCGTCGATCGACCACACACAAACACTTTTCGTCTGGTATTGGTGTAGATCGATCTACGTTCTTTAAAGTTTAATTTATATTAATATTTTTACAATATTAATGCAATTAGTTTTTTGTTTATAACATAATTTTTACAATATTAATGCAGGAAAAGTTCGAACCGAAATTAATTTGTTATTCGGATGTCACAGATCTTTTCATTTTATACGACCGCACGAATCGTATGTGAAATGAAAAATTAAAGGTATTTTTTTCTCAACCATATTACCAGCCGTCTACTAATTTTCTCAATAGTTTAAAAACTTCAAAGACGGTAGCACGCGTCAAAGAAAAAGTTCGTACTTCTCTAAGAAAAAATTCGCCTCCTTCTGTAGAACTAAAAAAAAATGGAGATTCGAATTAAAACGAGGGCTCCGTTAACAAACGCGTAATCTCATTAGGAACCCGCATGCGAAATTCGAAGTTAATTAGCCGTGGGTGGAGCGTGAGTTTTCAGTTAAAGAGGAAAGTAGTTTTGAGAAAAACGCGTTTAAAGTTTCGACTCTGATACCTGGCTGGATTGTTCTACTAAAAGTGTAATAACTGTCTTAATTCCTCGCATCTTTGAACTTGCTCTAGCAAGTTCATTGAAAATACACCCGCGGAACGTTCGCGAAATTAATTAATCGATTGTATTGCGCACAGCAAGTCCGGATCGTGTTTAGAAACTTCAGAACTATAAGAATTACACGAAACACAAACTTAATTAAATCAGAGTTAACTTGGATTGTGAGTTAAAATAGGTCACGGTATAAATCGAGTACTAATTATTAGTAACAACAATCTTCTGAACGATTCTTTTATAAACGAGCGTGGATTTTAAATGCACGATTTTAGATGATTCGCACGATTTTAGGATTTTTAAGCATCGATTTTAGAATGAAAAATTTGTGTGTGCATGTCAATTTTATTATATTATTACCAGAATGAGTTTTATAATAAATGAAAAAACGAAATTTATCTTATCCCGACTTTTGTAACATATTTTACTATGAAATGACGATCTGCACGAAGATCATCGAAGACTTAGCGATACAAAATGGTTAAAATTCATGCGTCTTTTAACGCGTTAGATTTAATATCGAGGAATTCTCTTCGACAGTGCTCGGTGCGGGGGAATTTCGTAGCAAATTGTCGCGAATCGCATCGATCTGTATAGCACTGTGCATCGTTTAAGCCGAACATACGATTCATTTGGAAGTTCGCCGCGAAAGCCGGGGCAGCTAAAAACGCTGGCAATCAGAGCCGATTCTCGCAGGCGGCAGGAAACTTTCCGGTGATTTATTAGCGGGCCCTCTAACGAGCCATATTTACGGTGCCGCTTCTCTACTTTTGATTTATCACGTTCGTTATCCTATCTCTCGCGATATTACGGAAGAACCTCGGGCCGATTATTACGCGGACGAGAGCTCGACTTTTCGGCGAGAGGTACCGCGTAACCGGATATCGCCGTTTCCGCTATCTCAGCGTTTCATTAACCCCTCCCACCCTCTCTCTCTTTTTCCCTCTCTCTCTCTCTCTCTCTCACTCTCTGACTGTCCGGAAGTATTATCGTTCGTTTCATCGCGCGAAACTGGACGACCGGCGTACAGTCTCGACGATTAGCTTCCTCCCGGCCTTTCGCCGATCGCGAACAATGGAAATGGAAAACGCGGAGGAGCCGTGTTCGGAAAACGTGCCCCAGCCCCGGGTCTCGCAAGAAAGAAGTTACCCTCCCGGGGGAACCCTGATCCCGCCGAGTCGACACTTTATCGGCCCGAGATTAGAGTAATTGAAATCGAAATATTATACGATCCAGGATTCGGATATTAAACCGAGTTTAATGCGCCTAGTCGGATGTGTTCCTGCAAGTTTAATGGCTTCATCTGCGCGGAACAAAGTAGAAAATTCCTATCGCAGTGGCGAACTCCCGCTGCGAATCTGAATTCTAATTAATATTTCACGGATAATGAGATTCCCGGATTTCGGGAGCCGCTGCATCGGCGACCTCGAAATATGGATTCTCCATTTTCAAGAATTCTCTTTCACGGTTTTGTTACGTGCTGCGCGATAGCGCGATCGGAGGAACAGTGACGAACAATTGGCAAGGTGCGACGAGATTTAGCATTTACGGATCACGAAATAGCGTATAGCGAATAATGTTCGACACAGTGTCGTTTCACTTTCAATTTGCTTTTTGATGTACTGGAGCATAGCTTCTTTCGATCTTGTGAAAACTGAGCTGGTTGAGAAAACGTGCTTAAAAGGTTTTCTTTGGTTCTTATTTACCAAATGGTTGGAATAATATAAGTAATAAATGATATAGATTGTGGAGGTGGTGGAGAATGGTTTCTTGCGAGAACAATGAGATGATATAGGGAAGACTTGAGAATAGCTTCTTTTTTTATTAGGTATTATAAGAATTATTTAATCGTTATATATTATAACAATTATTCAAGGATTGTGTACTATGAAAATTACTAAAAGAGATTATATGCTATAAAAATTACTAAAGGATTATATATTATAAAAATTATTAAGGGATTGTATATTGTAATGATTACTCCACAGGATTATACTAAAAGATGATGTACTATAAGAATTACTAAAATATTATATACTATAAGTGTTATCAAAGTATTATATATAATATATTATAGGAATTATTAAAGCATTATATATTATAATAATTACTCGAGGATTATACTGAAAGATTATATAATATAAGAATTACTAAAAGACTATATACTATAAGAATTACTAAAAGATTATATAATATAAGAATTTGCTAAAGGATTGTATACTATAAGAAATATTAAAGCATTTTATATAATAATAATTACTCAACAATTATATTAAAAGATTACATACTATAAGAATTACTAAAAGATTATATAGTATAAGAATTACTAAAGAATTATATGCTATAAGAATTATTAAAGCATTATATACCATAAAAATCACTAAAAGATTATATACTATGAGAATTACTAAAAGATTATATACCATAAAAATTACTGAAGGATTATATACTATAAGAAACATTAAAGCATTATATATAACACAATAAATAATTACTTAAGGATTATACTAAAAGATTATATACTATAACAATGACTGAAAGATCATATACTATAAGAACGACAAATAAAGAACAATAAATGTGCCCAACAAATTAATTTCCTCGATCACCAGCAACCTAACATTTCCACCAACATCATCCGAAAACAATGTCTCCGGTGGAAAATACCTCGACTCGTGCAACCCTTCGTCTCGGCCGAATAACCTATTTTGAGGTCGATAAAAGGGAACACCCTCGCAATTGGAACGCGGGGGATTGCTATAATTACTCTAAGGGAACACTCCCCGGGCCGATTAGCAATTTCGGTCGAGTCCGTCCTCCGCGAGCCAACCAGAATTTGATATCGCGGTGACGGTAACGATCCCACCCTCTATCCCCGACTCTCCCTTTCCAGCGCCGGGTCTCTCGCCCCCCCCCCCCGTTGAATCTCGCCGTTTCATTAACTCCTCACCGGCGTTAACTTCTGTTTTATTGCGCGGGACCGCGCGGGAAAGAAGGGTGCGCGTTTAACTTCGCGGGCTTTAACTTCGCGCGTTTCTATCCGGCGCGCTCGTTCCGTCGCGGCGACGGGCTCCCGGAAACGCTCGAATAACCTTCGCCGGAATTATTATCGAGCTACCTGGAGAATCTACAAGCCCGAGGCCCGGGCTCGGGATGTCTTCGCCCCTTCTTCCCGGCCGGATCGGCCGCGCCACCCCTTTCCCACCCCTCCCTCTTCCATCGTTCTATTTTCTTATCCTTTCTTCCTTTCGGGTGTTTTATTCGCCGACTCGGAGTCCTCGAGGAGCACGAGTTTCACGAAATACCGGCACGATGTTCGCCCGTGAACTCGTGCGTATAATTGAGAGGGGATCCCATCGGCCCCGCCCCGCCCCCCTCGACCTCCTTGGCGACGTATTAGCTCGGCTAATGGGAAATCTTTCGGGTTCTTCGCTCCGGAACACCCCCCCCTTATCTTCGGCAGGTATGCACACTACTCGGTAAAATCACTGTTTTATGGGAGACACTCGATCGGTCGAGCACCCGTTCGCAGAGCACCCCGAGAGCTTTCGAGTTTGATTGACCGTGAGGAGTACAGGCTCGAGTAAACACAGGCCGAGCCGAATAAAGACGGATCGCCGGCGTATTATCTCGGATAATGGAAAATCTTCCCCGGCGGTGATCGCTGTTTTTCCGATGCGCTCGAATTTCTTCGACAGAGATCCTTCTTCGAGCTCGCCTCGGCCCGGCCCGGCCCGGCTCGCTGATTACGAGTGCTTGGTTTCTGTGATTGGCGGAGTGAATTGGACTCGGGAGATGCGAATTAGACGAATTATCTTGATACATCTCGGTACAGTGAATTCTACCTAGTGCGCGCACAAATTGTGCACAAAAGTGGACAATTTGGGGAGAGGAGGCGCGATTATTCGAGCCTCGCAGATTATTTTTAGAGTCGCCGATTGTTAACAATTATAAAAGCGTACCTTCTCTTTCTAAATTGTTCACTTTTGTTGCCAAGCTGAGCGTCGATTAGGGAAAATTTACTGTACGTTGAAAGTCACGATTTTTTAAGAATCTGGTCATTGCATATATGTTTAATTTAAAATTGTTTAAGCAGAGTTAGTTTTAGAACTACGGTTTTCGCGTTCACTGGAAGTAGATTGTCTGTGGATAGCTCAATTTGAAACAATTTTAGGAAATTAATCGTTGCAAATGTAACCGAAAAAAAATCAGACAAAATGACGTTTCCTGTGCTGAGATTTTTATTGTGCAATCGACACATTTTTTCCCTACTGTCTATCCTTTTTGTATGTAAAAAGACACGAGTTTGTTATTTGTTTCGCCGTTCCAACTAGTTTTAATTTTTGGGAAAAAATTGTTCAGACAGTTTCTCCAATATTTAAAAGAAAAATCGAAGTCATTTCATCCAATTCTAAAATGGTTATTCCATGTTAAAAAAATGTTGAAACATCTTCGCGAGCAATATTCTCGTGAGTAATATATTGCAACGTTTTCTATATAAATTTTTGCAAGGTATCGTATATAAATTTTGACAAAATATTCTCAATAAATCCCACATATAAGATTTTAATACCAAGATAAAAGGTTCGCCAAGCGAATGCTGCTCTTTTCAAAAAATGTTGAAACATCTTCGCGAGCAATATTCTCGTGGGTAATATATTGCAACGTTTTCTATATAAATTTTTGCAAGGTATCGTATATAAATTTTGACAAAATATTCTCAATAAATCCCACATATAAGATTTTAATATCAAGATAAAAGGTTCGCCAAGCGAATATTGTACTTTTCAATGTTTGTATCTTCCTTTCGAAGAGACCGGACGGAAATTCCAACAAAGCAGAATTGCAAAGGAAAGTCCGTGCCAGTTTTGACGCTCGAACGAATAACTTCTGTGTAAACGATCATTCCGGAATAGTTTTTGCTGAATGGACTCACCTCGACGATGCTGATGCAGATCATCAGATAGGGCGGTCGTATCCGGAAGTTCGGCTTCCTGGGCGGCGGTGGGTGCCTGGGTGTTGGTCGGGGCGTGACCTCGTCATCCTCCGCCTTTTTATACGAGGACGTGGCGATGATCGGCGATTCCGGGGAGTAAGGCGAGCCGGGGCCGGAGTACGTCGCGTCCGTGCAGTCCGACGAGATCGTCGAGAGTGTCGGAGAGTTCTCCAGGAGAGCTACTTTGACGTCCATCTTGGCCTACCTGCGATGGAAAACAGAAAAATATATATATATACATTGAACAGTGTCCTCGTTAGTCCTTCGAGTGCTCGTTTCGAGATTGTAAAGTAATTTGTCGGGATTCAAGCGTCCTCGACGAATTTCTACTTGATTTTCTCATTTCTTTTCGTTTAACCAGCTAGCTGCGGTGCCGCTATTTCAGAGCGCGCATCTATATATGTGTATATGTGTCGCATCTGTATATGTGTCGCGAGAATCATGCGACGACGAGTATACTCGTCGAACACAGAGTAAGAGTCGCTGTTAAAACATTGGATCGAAAAGACGGTTTTATTTTATAAAATTAACAATTTTGTTACTAATATTTACTCACTCACTTGACATTAACATATATATTGGGAGTCCCAAAATTATAGTATTTCCGAGAAATGTGGGGTTCCTGAGATCATTTGAAGTAACTTTCTCCTTTACGAAATTGTTCTCCGAGGCATCGTTAACGAGTTATTAACGAAAAACACTGACCAATGAGACGCGAGCTCGGCTAACGCGAATCAACGAGCGCACGAAGCCCAGTTCCGTTCATTGGCTCGGCTGCCACGCGCCAGCTGATCTCGCCTCTCATTGGTCACTGTTTTTCGTGAATAACTCGTAAACGAAGCTGCGGATTGCATTTTCGCTAAGGAAAAAGTTACTTCAAATGACCTCACGAATCCCCCAGTTCCCGGAAATACAATAATTTTAGGACAATAATATATTTACTCCGATTTTTAACGAGTTTTATTCTAACACCTGAGCTAAATAATAATTTTATTGAATAAATAATCTATCGAATAAACGTAGTCATAGCCTACAATAAAATTCTTGATATAATTAAACATAATCAATTGCCTCGCAGTTAAAAATAAAATGAATAGACTCATCGATCGATCGATTCATAAATGTACAATTGCAATCCGATTAACCGTAAAGTAAAACATTTATTAACCCGTGAAAATGGGGGGAAATTGTTTGACTCCGAGAACGTTACGTTCACATCACGATATTACGTAATTTATATATCTACATTTCACCGATCGTAAATTCGCAATGCTATAGCTCTGGCGCAAGTATTAATAAAATTTCGCAGAGATCGGCGACCCCGTCGACGCGCCGCGGCCCTCGGAGATCGAATTCTCGGCCGTCCAATTCCGCGCATAAACATATAAATCCGCGTAAACATCCGTTACCGACGAAATCACGCGGAAGAGCACGCAGGATCCTTGATTCATAGACCGTAACGCGATCAGCCGTTTCCTCCAGCGAGCGTCGCCGCGGATTACCGTAAAACGCTTCCCGGTGGCGGCCGCATGAAAAAGAGGAAAAACCCATAAAAAGCGGGATCTACGGGAGAAGCGAACGGGTGGGTTCGCGTGGTCGGGCTACGGCGGGAAAGAAGAAGGGAAACGAGCCACGGGAAGAAGGAAACGACGTTCGCGGGGGCGGAATATTAATTAAACGGCCCTCTTTAGCGACCGAAACGAACGGGCCGAAAAAGGAGGACGGCGACTCGCGCGGCGAGCAAAGGAGCGGAATCCATAATTACCGCGAAGAGGATCCGGCGGGCTGTTACGCACGTATGGCTCCCTAAACTCACTTTGGCCGCACTTTACTGCCCGCCGCGGCCCCGGGTAGACATTAATTTGCATGCGGTCGAAAGTACACGGGCCCCGTCGCGCGGAACACGGCCGTTCCACAGTTGCCGAACGAACCCGCGCCTTCAATAAATTCGAGGATCCTTGACAAAGCCGGGTCTCGCGAACGGACGAGGACGCGGCCCGAATCAGCACGCAGTCACGCGGATCGTTCTCCGTGCTCACGGAGCTTCCCTCTGTGAATTATTTCTGCACCGTTCTGCTTGTTGTCAACGAGCGGCGCGGCAAACTCACTTCAAATGCTGCCGACAGGGTTCTTGCTCCGCAGTTCGCTCGCGAGACCTCTCTTCTCTATGATCAGAAAGCTAATGCATATTTGTGCTTAGAAGTGCGCTCTCTTCGATGCGAACTTTCTGTTCTGCTTCGTGGCACGGCTGCTCGTTTTTACTGAAAAAGCTGGATACACCGGTGGCCGAGATGTGACAAATCGCAGTGATTTTTTATACTAGAACTACCAACGGGGGTCGAAAGAACTTGTTTCGCATTTCTTATACTCGTTTAATTTAATTTAATCTAATTTGATTCGATTCGATTCGATTCGATTCAATTCAATTCAATTCAGTTCAATTCAATTCAGTTCAGTTCAATTCAGTTCATTTCATTTCAATTCAATTCAGTTTAATTCAATTCAATTCAATTCAGTTCAGTTCAGTTCAGTTCAATTCAGTTCAATTTAATTCAATTTAATTCAATTTAATTCAATTTAATTCAATTTAATTCGATTCAATTCAATTCAATTCGATTCAGTTTAATTCAGTTCAATTCAATTCAATTCAGTTCAATTCAATTCTCAATTCAGTTCAGTTCAATTCAGTTCAGTTCAATTCAGTCAATTCAATTCAGTTCAATTCGATTCAATTCAATTCAATTCAATTTAATTTTTAGTTCTAGCGTTAAACACATTCTCTGATTAACTGAATAAATTGACTGAATCTTGAAACATATCCTCATTTCTACATGTTATTCTATGAGAAGCAAAGAACGTTAAAGATGTCTTTGCTACGTGAAAGGTTCCTCCTGTTTAACCCTTTGATGTGCCATTTTCTTTCGAGTGCAATAATTTCTTCGAAGGGAAAGAAAACCGATGCTCATCGCGCGCCTAAATTTACTCGAATGCTTAAATATCGATGACAAGAGATTAAAATTTTATCCTAATTTTCCAAAGGACAGAACAACTCGAATTTCATACCTCAACGATGATCGAGACGCTGATGCAGGTCAGAATTGCACTCTAACGGAACGTAATTTTTCCGGTGCATTTGGAGATATAATCGTTCACGTCGCAGAATTGACATAATGATACGACGAACATCGATTACGATCGTTTCCATTTATTCGTTATTCGAGCAGCCGGGATTCATTGTCTCGTCGAGAGCCTCACTTTTAATGTCCAGAAGAAAACAATGGACTCTCCTCGAGGATTTCTTCGGCTCATTGATTATGCGAATTGCTATCCCATTCAAAGTAATAAGCTTCTTTCTGTATGGTACGCTGCCGACGTTAAGTATAGTTAATTCTGCCGAAGGACAAGAGTGACCGGGGAACCTTCTCAACGAATCTTCTTCATTTTATAAATGTGTTTTCTGTTTTAAAAAATCGTTCGAATATCGGCTGCGATAATATCCTCTGCTATCGCTTCAAAGGACTTCAATGATTAACATAGCGAAAGGATGTTCGATGAATATAAATTTTACTTTTTCTCTAATAAATGACGCCGACAAGCTAAACGATGATAACTGCGGATTTGATGCGCTTATGGCAAAAATGAATAGCTGCAATTTGAAACAAGATAAAGATTAATGAAAAAAAGAACATCGAAACGTTAGCTACAAGTCGCTAAAATTACTGCACGAAGAAAGGATTTTCAAACGTAGAAAATTTGTATTTTGCACAAAGATCCGCGGTTTATTGATCCTCCGAGTACAGTAATGTCTCTCTAATTGACGCCCAGATTGACCACAAAAATGGACAATAAGGGAAGAAGAGATACGATTCTTCGAGCCTTGCGGTTTATTTTTATAGTTATAAATTGTCCACGATTATAAAAACGAGCAGCAAAGCTCGGATAATCGTATCTCCTCTTCCCAAATTATACATTTCAGTGAACAATCTGAGCGTCAGTAAGGGAGACATTACTGTAAATGTCTTATTGCTACTTTTATAAACTAATATAAAACAGCTGTTTTTGGGGCTCCGTGAATCTAGCGTTACGATTATTCGTGTCGTAAAGATACACTTATGAGTTATTTACTCAATTTATATGTTACTTACGGCAAATGTTACAAAAACACTTGTTCAAAATCAGAATACAGTAATGTCTCCCTAACTGACGCTCAGATTGACCACAAAAATGGACAATAAGGGAAGAAGAGGTACGATTCTTCGAGCTTTGCGGTTTATTTTTATAGTTATAAATTGTCCACAATTATAAAAACGAGCAGCAAGGTTCGGATAATCCTATCTCCTCTTCCCAAATTATCCAATTTAGTGGACATTACTCTACCAGGATGTACGGTGCCGTGGTCATCTCCGACCCGCATCGATACTTCTAGCCGGCTTGCGACAGACACCGCTCGGAAGAGCCCGACGCCGAGTCAAAAATGACACCGTCACGGTATTAAGAGGGTTAATAAAATTTCACGGAGGTCGCAGTGTCGGAGCGGAGTGCCCCTTAATGGGCGCTCTTCCCTCGTTAGTCCCGCAAGTGTTTCGAACTCGATGAGAAACTTCTTTCGCCGGCCGAACCGTCCGGCGGCGGGCGACGGGCCGGCCTCGGTCGGCCCGCATCGCCGAAAGTTGGACGCCTGGCAGGAGCTGCAACGACGCGTCTGTATTTTTCGCATGCAAAGGGAGGCCCCAAAGGGTCCTGTCGTTGGCTCGTTAGTCTCGGCGGCGAGCGTCGGCCAGTCTTTAATCCAAACAGACGGTCGTTGAACGCACTCATTTAGCCGCGCGGCCCGAAGTACAGGGAGGATGCAATTGCGGGTCCGCGCGCGGAGCGAACGACACCCAGAAACGGGATAGCCGCCGCCCGAGAGACAGACGGCTTGTCCTCGGGAGAAAAGAAGGAGAACGCGCGATATTCCGGAGCCAGAGACGGCGGGGCGAGAGTGGAAGGGACACCGGAGAAGGAACTTTCGGCCCCGGGGTCAATCCTGCCGGCGCCCTTTGTCCGTTCCAGAGGCGGTCTTTGTTCGGCCCGTGTTTTCGGGCCACCATAGAATTTGCCTGTGAATTATTGGGGCTCGTCGAGTTCGGGGACGGTTCTCTCTCTCTCTCTCTCTCTCTCTCTCTCTCTCACTCTCTTGGTCGGGGTGCCGCCACGAAACCGAGGACACCAACGAAACCCGGCGCGATCTCGTTGCCTGCCCCCGTTGTCTCCTCGCCCCTCTGGTTCTCTCCTCGCGACGACTCTCGCCCGTTCTAGGACGAATCGATTCCGAACGAAATCTCGGGCCGGGCTTCCGAGATTCTCGTCGAATCCCCACGCTGAACCGAGAAATATCGTGGGATACGATAAGTTTTCAGGTGCAAAGTGAAACGAAGTCGGGAAATTGAAAGGATCCGCAGTCCCTCGGACCCCGGGCCGCGTGTCCTCGCGAAATTAACGGCGCCAATCTCCCGGAGATTGTCGCCTCGCAGATCGGCGGGACGTCCGCGTGTTGCCGGCGAAACGGAAATGTTTGGAACAGGCAATTATTTTAGAGATTTTTCTGGAACGCGACGGCGTTGCAGCTAAACGAATCGTCGTGATCGAACTTTTTGTACAGTGACGACGGTGTAGGCGAACTTTTGAAGTGCAAGGAAACGCATGTACAGTAATGTCTCTCTAACTGACGCTCAGATTGTCCACATTTTGGGAAGAGGCGATACGATTATTGGAGCCTTGCGGTTTGTTTTTATAATTACGAATTGTCAATAAGTATAAAAACGAGATGCAAGGCACGAATAATCGTATCTTCTCTTCCCAAATTGTCCATTTTTGTGCACAATCTGAGCGTCGATTAGGGAGACATCACTGTAGTTGCGGCAATTAGTAATATTTTTGTGTTATTTTTACTGGAATGCAGGTTTTATAGAATCGATGCGGAGTTGGGCGAAAAGTAATCTGATCGATGATCAACGATTGCGACTCGTTAGTTATCATAAATTATTATAAATTAGTTATTTTGTAACATATTATGGAGTAGTTATTATAGATTATTATGGAGTAGTTATTATAGATTATTATAAATTAGTTATTATAGATTATATTATAGATTAGTTATTACAAACTATAAATTATAATTAAATTATTATAAATAACTATATAACATAAATAAGGTACTATTATAACTCGTTAGTTATTATAACCAATTGATAATAACAAACGAATTATAATCGTTAATCATTAACCAGATTACTTTTTCTGTCAAATTATGCAAAAAAAGCAAGCATGGGGAGTTGCATAAAAATCTGCAGTCTATTAATCGCGTAAAGATAAATATGTGAAAAAAATGCCAAAGGATAATTTTACCCAACTTGTAACAACTGTAATGCTGAACTTACAGTTATGCACATCCTAATAGAATGTCCAGTGTACAACAATATCAGAAGAAAAGTAAAAATGTTCAATATCATCAAAGAATGTTTGGACAACAACAAACAAACAGCAAAAGTTATGTCATACTTAGAAGAAACGAAATTGTTTAGCGAAGTCTAAATTAAGAAAATAAAAGAAATTTAAATTAAGAACTATTAACTATATTACACTACATGTAACATTACAAATGTTATTCCCACAGGTATTCCCTAATTGTTATTAAGCAGTTGCGACATTGAATGAATGAAATAAAAAGAAAAGATTGTATCTGCAAAACCGGTGTGAAGTTTTGTTCTCTTTCGGTCGTAAAGTTTTTACCGGTGCAACATACTTCGCTCATCTTCGCTGGCACGAAGACAACGGGAGGAATGTACTTCGTTCAATCTGTTTGAAGTCGCCGGCGCGGATTCCTGATGGTTCTTTACGGATTCAGAATGATGATCTCGTGTCGCTTTGTTCGGTTTGAAAAATGGTGGGTAACGGTGCAGGGAGAGAGATCAGAGCTGTGCATCAGATGCTGAAGAGTGGCGGGATACATTTTTCAGGGAGAAATTCCTAGGCTGCAAGGAACAGTCAAAGGATCGCGAAGTAGGATCCAAACAGATTGCCAGAAGAAGATTTTTGCAGTTCCTTCCGGCTCTGTCAAATTGCGTTCCGTTTGTTCGGTGACGAGTCGTGAAATACTTTAAATTCCAGTGATGATTATGCGAATGCGTATCAAAGGGCGCGGAGAAGATGATCTTGAGCATAGGTTTCCAGACAATTTTTTTCGACGACTCTTAGATCAGAGAAATTGAAGATCTTCCCTCGAAGAAATCAACTATCGAGGACATAATTGGAAACTATACTAAAAATTGTTGTAGTATTATTATTAATTATATTATTATATTATAATAATATATTATATTATATTATTAATTATATTATTATATTATAATAATATATTATATTATATTATATGTATTATAATATATTATATTATATTATATATTACAATATTATAATATTATATTATATATTATTAATTACCAAAATAAATTGAACAACGTGGAGGAAAAAAGGAGTAACTTAGATTTAAATTAAGCGTTTACGATATTATAAAAAACATCAGTGATTTTTAGAAAAGTTAAAAAATCGTTCCGCGTAAAAATCATCCGTCTATCGTTCACGGTTAATACGAAAAAATTCTTAAACTTGAAAATTCACCATAGTCCGAGAATTAAATTTTTCTTCTTAGACTTTCGATAACGTTCACGGCGTGTCAAAATCTATACCAATCTATTATTGATAATGGAAACGCAAGAAGAGCATTATAGAAAATTTTATCTCGAAGAGAAATTTTCATCTTCAAATCTAAGGTAGATTAATTTAACAAAAATTGTCCCGAACGTTTATGGCTTCAGTTTTCCACGTGCCAAATTACGGAAAAGCGCGTTAGGAAAAAAAATCAACAACGGATCGCGAGATTTTCGAGGCTTCGAGGCTCTGAAATGAGTCGAGGTTTATCGTCGTCTGGCTCGTTCATACGAAATTCTAGCAGCTGAAATATCGACAACTTGGCGAATCGGAAATTCAGTGTACGTAGACGTTCCGAAGCCGCTGTGATTTCTCGGCGACTCCGGGCTGCTTTGGGAACCGTTTCGCAAGAAGGGCATAATGGGGACTGTTCACGGTTGAGAAGACGCGACCGACATCGTCGCGGAGGTCGATTACTCGTCATCGGCCGCGACGCGGTCATCGACGCGTGTTCCGTGCGCGGGCGCAGCCCTTATTGTTCTTCGCGCGGCCTGGGAGAGGCCTTAATTACGCCGCTCCTCGTACGTCTGATTTGCGTGGCCGCCAGCCAGACGGCCGTAACGTTAATTACGCGCGGACAGGTACACGCTTTCTGCCGGACACCGTCAATGCTTCATTAGGGCAGCCGTACGCGTCGGACTTTCAAACTTCTCGATTCATGCTCGCGACGTTCGCCATTATCGTTCGGCCCCGAAAACCCACCCATCCACCCTCCCCCGTCCACCCTTCTCAGCCCCGGCATTCAGACCTGAGACATTCCGCCGCGGAAAGTTTACTTATTGCTGCACTGCGGCTGCTTACGCGACTTCATTGTGGCCTCGGGCTTGTTAACACGCTCGCTGCCGGACTATCGGCCCGAAAAGTCCCGCGACGAGTAATTTCAATTAGTGGCTAACGAAACTGCTGCGACCAAGTTGACTCTCCGATACTTTTCAATCCTATTATGTTACGGCCAAAATTCACCTTTCATCTAGATTGTTATGTAGTCTCTGAACTCTCTCTCTCTCTCTCTCTCTCTTTCTCTCTCTCTTTCTCTCTCTCTTTCTCTCTCTCTCTCTCTCTCTCTCTCTCTCTCTCTCTCTCTCTCTCTCTGAAACCGAATTGATGTTTCGGCCAGACAGTTTCCCCTTCTTTCCATCCGAATTTATCTGATTTATTAACACGTTCCGTGCCACGTGTACCATCGATGGTACACGCTTGCATGTTTACTTAGTGAACTGAACAAATTGTTTACAAGAAATTTAGAACCGAAGAATCAATTTCCACCGCAAGAATGGGCGTTGATAAGTTTTTGTTACGTTGTTATGTGTACGAGAATTAATAATTGCACGTAATACATCAAGTTTTAGTAAAATATCAAAGTGTGAAGATTCGAGTAAAAAAAGCTCGGCACGGAACGTGTTAAACAATACAGAGTGTCCCAGGTTTTAATGTTCAAACTTTGTCAGTGTATTCTATGGCAGAAAGTAAGAAAAAAATGTTCTGTAAACATAGGTCATGCAGAGCTTTATTAAGAAGTTATAACAAAAATTCAGAATAGGAATAGTAATCGACTTGCTGCTACTGCGAGCATTGGCTCGAATAGATCAGCACATGCCGTGTGTTTATGTAAGCTGTGTTTATTAATACATTTCGAAATGTCTACCGTTGTTGACAATACATGATCGACATCGATCGAAGATCGAATTTATGACCGTGCGAATTTCGTTTCTATTCTCTTTCATTTCATATTGAACGAATTTTTGTTATAACTTCTTCATGAAGCTCTATATGACTTATGCTTACATAACAGTTTTTTCTTAATTTGTGCCATAGAATATACTGACAAAGTTTGAACATTAAAACCTGGGACACCCTGTATATTAATTTTTCGATTTTATGCTATTGCAGATGCCTTGTGATCCTGTTGTAGAACAATTTTTTGAGTTATTTAGGTATTACGTATAAAGTTATTACAACTTTGCATTAACTTTTTGCAGTCGAAGCCATTTTGACTCGAAATCCAAAATAGTTTTTCTGACTTGTATAGTGTTTCTATTTTATATGAAATAGGATTTTGTAACTCGTGCAACAATTATACTGTTAAGAGTTTCATAAATATGAACAAAATCTGATAACGTTAACGTTATTTTCAAACAATTTTTAGGGGCGCCTTAGAGTCGCCACACGACTGCAAAGGGTTAAATCAATGCTTTGATGCCAAGGAAATACCGTATGTTCCTTAACCCATTATCCGCTAATGTCCCAATTTTGGAACACTTTTTCAAATTCTTTTCTTTTCTAAATAAAATTTTCTAAATAAAATACAGGCATTAAAATAGTGAGAAGATATTGCGTTATAATATAATATTCCCGGTATTTTGCTTTAAATCATTGTAAACTTCAGGTTGAAACTAATAACCTGAATTTAACTTTGTTTTTTGTATTTTTGAATTGCGATAGGTAATGGGTTAAATATAAATTAACAAATTCACGAGAGCTATTATCTTTCCTCAAAATGAGTGTAACAATGAACTCTTTATCTCGAACGTTATTTCCTGTAATATAAATATCCCATAAATGAAATTAGTATGATCGTCCAAAAAATGATTCTGTATACTCTTCAATTACGAATCAACAAATTGACAGTGTTTAGAACAAACGCATCGAACAACTCCGCTAAAAAAAAATTGAATGAACAATTTGCCTCGATCTTCTCGGTAAAGAGATTAGCACGCATCCCATAAACTAGATCGATATTTTCGTTGTACGTGTTCAGGATCGACAGATCCGATCACTTTTCCCTGAAAAAATTGTCCAATGATCGACCGTTTGCCGCGGGCGTTGCGGCAAACGAGATTTACCGTGAGCCAAATCTTCCATAAATCTTCCGATATCCGGCGAGGTCTTAATCAAATTTGCGGTGTCGAATACTGTAGCGGGAAGATTAATTTTTTGCCACGGCAAAAAGATGGAAATCGAGGCGGCCGTCAAACGGTCGCTCCATCATTTTCATCGTGGCGCGCGAAGATCGCGTCCTCGAGCCGTCCCGGAAATTTCGCGAATTTTCCCGTAGAACCGTCGCGAAAGCCCGACCGATCCTCGGCCGGCCGGCGAAGAACTACAAATTCGCGGTCATTAATTATTCCGGCGGCTCGGACCAAGTACGGCTACACACGATTGGCTCATTAATTCTCAGCGACGTTCCATCGACTTTCTGTCACGCCGGGGCCTTGCCACTCCGAAATCCCGATCCGCGTCCGACCGGCGACCACAAATCAAAATCGCGACCGAACACGGCTAAATAATTTCGAAGTCTCTGTCGGTCGGTCGGCTCTGACTCGCCGTTCAACGTACGGCCTAACGTGTCCCATCAGTTTCTCCTCGATCACCTCGCCTTCCTCGCGATTCACCATTTTTCAACGATTCACCGTTTCCCAATCGTTCGCACGTTCCCCAACGATTTCTCTCCGGTTGCCGAAAAGCAGGCGGTGTTTACGAATTGAAAGACAAAAAAGGGTGTCGGATGCGTTGTTATTGCTCGCGGTCGATCTTGCGATCGTTCGAGCTTTGAGAAATTTACACGTACTGTGTCGACTAGTGAATACTCGAAGGACCACCTCCCCTATCAGGAGGAACAAACTTTACACCGTGAGTGAGGCAAAACAATTTATTTACACTCTCTGGCGGAGATACCAGAATGTTGAGTTGCGAGTTTCGAAAGGTATCTGATCTGTAGACCGAGGTTCGCCCATAACGACACCTCGGTCCTCCCTACCCTAGTAAATTGGGGGTGGGTGTTGAGGAAAGCCGCCCAATCGCGACGAGCCCGAAAGACAACGCCTGGGACCTAAGAAGGGGCAGTACCGCATCTTTGCGCGGGAGTTCGAGGCCGCGCATGGGCCCGGGAACTTCCCGACATCTGCAAACCATTTCCCAAATTGCCCGTTGTCCCAAGACGTGCCGTCTTCCGCGACCCGCGGCGCGCTATGGGCCTGGGGTCCAGTGTTTATGGCGGGCAATAGTGCCGATGGCCAAGAGTGTGGACCATGTGCCTTGGGGCGACCGGAAAACTCCCTTCAACATGGAGCGGGTGACAGGCCCATACCCTAGCCGGTTTCACGGGTCCCAAGCACATGGCCCCCCGCCATAAAACCCTCGCTCGACAATCCTCAGCATGCGTCGATTCGAGAATCGGCGGATTCGTTCGCGCGTGTTCCTCGCGGCATTTCTCGCGTCGCGAAAATATCGGGACGATCCGAAGTTATAGCCGGCGTTCGGCGTCGATCGATGAAAATTTGTAATTCGGTTAAATGATCGATGAAAACGATTGAAGGCATTAATCGTCGAGAAGTCGACGTTCGACGATGAAACGTATCATCGTCGATTGTCGATTGAAAGAGCCGATTGATCATCGGTGATTTTCGAATGGAATCGAAAAATGATATATTTGCGTAATTCCGGCTGTATCGTCTTTATCGCGTTCATTGCTTTATTACATTTTTTTTTCTACCGGACGACATCGGATTCCCGTTAAACGCGGCCAACAACAGTTGAGAGAGATTGAATCGTTAATTGCGATCAACGATCGACGGCGATTAAAACGAATGTAATCGTTTTAAAACGCTCGCAGGCGGACTCGCTTGGTAAATGAAAAATAATTGCGCGTACCTAACGCGACGATTGCGGCCGTAAACATTTGGATAACAAAAAAAAAAGGAGAGATGAATTACGGCGACAACGTGATTTACGGTGTTTTAGGTGAATTAGATCGTCGGCTGGGAAAACATTTCTGTTAGCAGATCGCCTCCTCTCTGTTTCGAAAGTATAAAGCCGCAAGGAGCTGTAAAGAAAATCGATTTTTCAAAGCCGCGCCGCGCCGCGGCGGGGTGCGCTCATAAATACTTTGGGACACATAGGGAGTTCCTGGTGATTTATTGGAACGCGGCAGCGATACCAGGGGGAAATTACCGGAGTCCCAGATTCGCGGAGAAAGTTCGACTCGACCCGGTTTTGCGGGCAGTTTTAGGGATCTCTTGATTTAGGGCTTCGCCGTGCCGGGGAATTTTCGAAATTCCCCGCGCCGCGAGATATTTTCACCGGGACCTTCCGGGATCTTCCGGACGCGTTGGTTCCAAAAATATTTTCGCCGGGATATCGTCGCGTCGATTCCCGGTTTCTACGTCTTCGCGGGAGAAACTTTCGCCGGGGGAGGGAAAATTTCGAAATCGTCCGTTCGGGACTCGCGGACGTTCGGCGCAACTCTTCGCGGAGACGTTGGGAATTTAATTTAACGAAGCTGCAAGTTTTTCCCTCGGTCGCTCGAGCGAGCATCCCGCGGCGGCCGAAAAGTTTTCGGATTTAAGTGACACCGTGCGGCCCACGGGGCACCCCATGAGCAAATTTGTTTTCGTTAACCCTTTCGGTACGAGCGCCGGATATATCCGGCATCCATCCGATGACCAATATGGACGAGTGCCGAATACATGTAAGCCGTATTTCTGACATATTAGAAACTATTCTAATAACCGTTTGAGTCCCAAGCAGCGCTATCATGCTGTTCGGCATCTTTCGACCGTGTTTTCTGAATAATCCCTGGGACTCGAACGGATAAAGTCTTTTCTTACAAGGATTCCGAAAAACAGCTACAGGTATAATTATCGTTTGATCTGAATTGACTTAAACAATTTCAGGTTACATTTTTCTTCGAAACTTGTTCATAGATTTTAACATATTGTAGGCCCTTTACAGAATGTCTGCAGGAAACAAAAGATTTAGAAACGGATTAACCCCTTAATGCACAGTTTTTTTGAAAAAGGCCGGCCAAAAAAAATCAATTTTTTTTAATGTGAAAAAACACAATTTAGAACGTTGTCTTGGCAAGAAAATTACAAAAATACAAAAATAATGGATATTTATACAATTGGTATGATTTCTAATTTTCAGATTATTATTATTATTATTATTGTTATTATTATTATTATTATTATTATATTTTATTTTACATTATATTTTAGTAAAATATATATTGAAAAATGAGCGAATCAGAATCCGAATATGAATACGCTGTCGGATCGCGGCTCACAAGGAAGAGATAAGTCGTAAGTGATTTTATACTCGAATAAGTAAGTGTTATAGCTTACAATCCCATGTAAATGATAAATATCAATAAAACGATTGTTTTTTTTTGCTTTCACATTGTTATTTTCAATTCTCGATTGCATTCGAGTGTGAAAAATTATAGCAACATAAAGTACAACGCCGCTCGAATTATCTCGAGTGCGCACAGTTCGGCCAGTTTAGCGCGCTCGAGTTAACTCGAGCGTGCACGTTAAGGGGTTAAGCACAGTCACTACTTAACGCTTAAGAAAATCTTCGTACAAAAGGTGGACTGACCCTGCGTTATGTGCGCATTTTCGGCGCGGCACCCCGTAACAGTGGGAGCGTCACGGCGGACAACGCGCTCGTACCGAAAGGGTTAAACCGATGCCCGGCGCCTGCCCCGGCATCGTGTCTCCTTTTTATTTTCGGCCGGGCCACGAAACGCGTGGACCGCTACCCCCTGCCTAATCCGCTCGAGTTTTCCGCCGATAAACGACGAACGTTTCTCGCGATAACACACCGATAATGATTAATCACGGTGGGCCGATAATCGATCGTACGAATAAGCGATTAAACAAACGAGCGGCCTCGGCCCGGCCGGCGAAAAACCTCGCCCCGGCAATTTCCACTCAACGTGTTTCGATTTGTATCGAGCTTACGGTTCATTGGACCATCTCTCGATTAATTTTTGCATTCTGCCGCTCCCTCGCGCATTCACGCACACACACACGCGTACACAGACACAGACAAGCGGGCAACGGGCAGCGCGCGTTTGTACGCGTGACATCGGGGACACTCGGCATCGAATGACGCGACCCATCGAGAGGACCCGCGATTTTCGGTATCGAACCTTGTGACCGGAAACCATTGTGAAGATTTTACGCTTTTTTTTCGGCGCCATTCTTCTTCGTTTAGCGTCCGCGTTCTTTATGGGCTTGTTCTCCGTGAATTAACCGACGAACAACCGATCGGAAACAATCGGCGAGGCCGAGCCTGAGTTCTTTTGATCTACGGCAGAATTTTCATTGTGCGCGCGTGCTTGTAGATTCGCTTTCTTTTTGACACAGTGCATTATACGACGACGTTTTTTTTTTTTCGTTGAAACAATGCGACAGCAGGTGAACGCATTTGCGTCTTTTGTACGAATACGATAAGCGTTGAATGCAGTTGAGAGAGCCGACTGCATTTTTGAAGATGGCTGACTTTACCTTGAGCATTTGCTTGGGTTCCGAAGATTAATCATTGGAGACGATTAGAAATTAGAGATGATCGTGGGATCAGGATTTTATCGAATGTTCCGATTTCGGAAAGCACATTGTTGAATCGCTGTTGAAAGTGCGCAACGTTAACGATGTAACAACAGCGTGGTATGTATTTTCTGGCACATAATTGATTAACATTTCATCGGCGATGATTAAATTCAAAATTCTCGTACGTACTCCCTACGTCCTAATTGATAGTCACAATTCAAATTATACATTGATTAATCTCATTCATGGAAATGTTCAGCGCCCGTGTCTTTACGTTGAGTTAATTAAACTCGTGAATGGATGGGTTGGAGAACTCGGATCGAAAACATTATTGACCGATCACGAATGAACTCGCGTATTCATATGTACTATAACGCGAATACTATACAGTCCAATCAGATCCAAGAGTAGCGTTAACAGATACATGGAAGACCTTTGCCGAGTTTTACTTCAATGCACGATGAATAAATATTCGAGTTTATTTAGATTTATGCAGTTTACACGAAACGTGAGCGAAGCAATGACGTCGGATTTTTTCTTATCAACTGTGCTAACGGCTATCTATTATTCAAAGATTTTTTTCTGAATTTGGAGAAATGAAAAAAGTATACTTTTCGAGGACAAACTACATTTTCTTCCTTTATATTAAGGTTATTTTAAAATTTTTAAATTAAATTAAAATTAAATAATAATTATTATTAAAATTAAATAATAATTATTATTAACATTAAATAATAATAATTATTAAAATTAAATAATAATTATTATTAACATTAAATAATAATTATTATTAAATTTAATTTAAGTTATTTTTAAATTTAGTAATTAAATTAAAAATTAAAAATTATTAAAAATCAGAGACTAGGGATTTTACGTAATTATGATAAAAATGAGTAGATCAAATAACAATAAAAATCCTTTTACGTTATCTTCAACTTGTTAAAATGATTGCTAAACGAAACATAGTTTAATTTTTCTATTTCTGAGTAGGTGATGATCATAGTGACGCCAAAATAAATAATAAAGTTACTATGAATTAACTTAATAAATTAATACTTTATAAATACACATGTTAAAAAAAAATGACACTCCTTGTTCCACACAATGAAAAAAATGTGACCTACGCCATTATTATTTTGTCGCCGTAGATCGCCGAAGAACATTTTTCTTAAAAATCCGCTACATCCAAGAAATCGTAAATCCTTTTCTATCGAGACTCACCATCGTCGATCCTCGAATTTCAGAGAACATCCAACGTGTTCTTTTTCTGCACCTTCTCATATCTTTCCATAGCACGTGCTTCCACAGATAACAATTTTCAACCGAAACGAAAAGATCTATACACCACCGGCGGGATCCACTCGAATCGACCACTACCGAAGCAGTCCAGCACTAGGATAAGTGTACGTATTACTGCGGTTTCTCAATGAAGGCGAACTTCGACAAAGAAAATAAGACACTTTACGCCAATAAATTCACAACTCGAGCTATACCTATTATTCTTTAACTTGAATATTTACTTTCCTCAATACGCATATATTATTGCAGTTATGTGTCTATTACTGCGAGTCAAATACTGCGGACGTTCCGATTACTGCGTGTCAAGGCTGACATAACCCATTTTCTTTTAAATGTACACACACAGCTACAATTCCTAAGATCAAGATATTGTCACTGTAGCACTTTACAAATTAGGTATAGGTACTCCGAGAACTGAACTGTAATAGGTTAGGGCACTCAGTTCGATAAATCATCGCAGTAATGTACACATATAGAAAAAAAACTGTGCGCCAAATACTGTGTTAGTAAATAATATTCGAGGACAGATGGCCACGACAGCGTACGTCGATCTTTTTTTATCAATTACTTCATCTAAAAACAATGCTAAAATGAACAGCTTATTATTAATTACAAAAATATAAATGCCTTTCGAATCAGCGTTCACAGCTGCCGTTTTCACAAGCTTCCGAATATCAACAGTCAATAAATAAATTAAAACCGCGATTGCCGTAACTTGCACGTCATAAATTACCAACATGAAACATATAAAAAATTACGAGATTCATTTTTAGAAGATCTACAACTATATCTAGAAGATCTATTTTACACTATAAAGTGACTTTAAAGCTAGAGACTTTACACTATACTCATCGCTATAAAATGTTACACTTTATCACTGTTATAAAACATCGCAGTATTTGGGGCGTCCGCAGTAACACCCACACTCACCCTCAAATCAATCGCAGAAAAATCTTTCGGCACTGTCGAATCGCGTCGCGGCAACACTCGCGCCCATTCACAGGTCGCTCCCTGGCAGAACTAGACCGTCCAACGATCGAGTGATCGACGACAGAGAGAGAGAGAGAGAACCGTATAACCCACGGTTACGTAAACCGGAAACGGGAGCTGCTCCGTAGATCGGATCGACGATCGAAATGTTCCGTCGTTCTCGCCGCGGATCGACGTTTTCGCCGCGGCCGAAAACAGCGGTCGCGAAAATCGAGGAGCAACATGACCCGGGCGCCGGGAATCGCGTTAGCCGCTGGCAGACTGTCGTCGCTCGCGCACGCGGCGTCTTTGCATAAATTATGTAACCGTGGCCGAAGGCCGCCGCGGAAATGGCGATAGCCGCGCGAGCCCGCGATCGATGTAGGCTTTATCTAGAATTTCAGTCTCGACCCGATACCGCGGGATCGAGTCCGCCTCGAGCCGCTTACGAGGAAATTAAACGCAGACCGGAAGTGGCTCGAGTCGCCGGGGCCGGCCGGAAGTAGCTTACCGCGTTCCCCGGCCCCCCAAGATGTAACAATAAGCTGCGACCGGCTGGACAAAAAAAAGATTTGCAGAATTTTTCCGAGAAATTTAAGCAGCTTTCGCTAAACCTTGCTTCCCATTCGCGAGTTTAATGTTACAGGCGGCGCTCATGGTCGTTAACAGCTCCAGCATTCTGCCTCTTCGCGTCTGCGGGCCACACCCGGCCTCATACTTTTAATGATAATAACAATAATTTAATGATCATTCATTTTTGTGGAATATAGCGAGCGGAGCAAATTTGATTCGGATGACGGATAGATGATAAAGGACGGAGGAGATTTGATTCGGCACTAACGAATCAAATTTCGAGCGAACCGATAGTTATCTAGATCGATATATTGCTCGAATAAAGAATGTAAATTTTTGCGGGATCATTTCGAAAAGGAAGTTTCGATCTTTGAATCAATGTAAATTAAGCAATGAACGAAATTTTTTCGAACGATTTTAGAGATTTTAGAGATTTTATAGATTTTTATCCACGATTTTCTTAATCGTGAAATTAAATCGTGCAGAAAATCGTGCAGATCGACTGCGATAATGATTTTTGAAGAACACCGCGTATGTTCATTAAAATATCCCGCGTGTTTTCTTCGTTAATTACGAATAAGCTTTTTAATGATAATAATAATTTATAATACGTTATGATGATAATAATTTAATGATAATTCATTTTTATGGAACATAGCGAGCAGAACAAATTTTATTCGGATAGACGATAAAGGACGACAGAAATTTGATTCGGCACTAACGAATCAAATTTCGAGCGAATCGATAGTTATCTAGATCGAAATATTGCTCGAATAAAGAATGATCGGTAAATTTGTACGGGATCATTTTATAAAGGAAGTATCGATCTTTGAATTAATGTAAATTAAGCAATAAACGAAATTTTTTCGAACGATTTTACAGACGTTCTTAATCGTGGAAGATAAATCGTGCAGAAAATCGTGCAGATCGACTGCGAAAATGATTTTTGAAGAATACCGCGTATGTTAATTAAATTTTGCCGCGTGTTCCCTTCGTTAATCACGAATAAGCTTTCTTCCCGAATTCAATGACGAGATTCGTTAAATTTCGTTTTCAATCTAGCAACGCGGAGAAAATCAACGAACGTGCGATAAAAGAGAAATTTCAGAGTGCTGGAAAATATGAGCTCTCTCTCTCCCTCTCTCTCTCTCTCTCTCACTGATTTCAATATTCATTAACGAACATCTAGTCATATTTATTAAATTATTTCGTACACGTTCCGAAATATTTAAAAGATCGCAGAACACTGGAGATCATAATATAAAATAAATCACAGAACACCGGAAACTAAATCTTCGCCTCGCGCGGCATGATTAAACCGGAAGTAGCCTAAGCAACAGGATGATACCGCAAGCCGCGAATTCGTGCAGTCAATGTTAGCCGAGTAAATCGTTTATGAGATATCGAGCGACACGCGGGAGCGGAAATCGCGAACGTCGGCGTATTTCGACCGGTTCCGCATTTTCGTCCGCGCGCTCCCGTAATTACAAAATTCGGTTATTTAATGGAAAACAGAAAAAAAACGAACGAGCCGCGACGGGCATCGTTGTAATAAGCGGCAACCGCACGCGCGACCGGGAGCCGCGAGAAACAGAAATTTCGTCGCCAAATAAAGCGACGTTTACACGGGCGCGCGCGCGCGCGTTCGTTCCTCCATTTTTCAACTTCCTCGCCGCAAATATTTGCCATGCAAATGGTAGTTTTTAACACTTTGCGGCCCGTGGCCTGCTCGTGGCGGTCGCGCGCTCCTTTTTTTCGGTATATTGGAAGAGTTTGTCGATACTTTTCTTTATTACATCAATATTAATGCGACGAAAAAATCCGCCGGAACGCGGCGTTATCGGCAACCTTTCGTTTATGCTTCCAGCGATCTTCGTTGCGATCGGAAACACAATCTCTGAAGTACAAAAAGCTTCAGCTTTAATCTCCAAAACGCGGACAAGTCGAGTAACTAATTACGATGCTAATGCGTAATAATGCGTTAACTTCTAGAGTCTAGAGCAGGGGTGTCAAACTCGCGGCCCGCGGGCCGCATGCGGTCCGAGATGGACATTTTTGATGTCAAGTATCAGGACGTAAACAATAATTTAACTTTATATATGTTTATTATATTTATAATATTATATATATATATATATATATATATATATGTTTATTATATTTATAATATTATATATATATGTTTATTATATTTATAATATTATATATATTTATAATATATTTGTAATATTTGTTTCTATGAACATTGATTTTTTTTTGCGGCCCACCTAAAGTTAAGCATTGTTTATTTGGCCCAAGTTATAGCTTTTGAGTTTGACACCCCTGGTCTAGAAGCTTCTGTGTCATTATCTAGCTATTTTGATACTCCCCGAGAACAGCTAAATGGTTAAGAAGGCTAGATATTTTTCATTAAATATATATACACATTTTTTATTAAATTATATATTGCATAGAAGTGTCGTATTTAAACAAAAACGTGAAGAAAATCGAACATATTCAGTATAATTACAGTAACTGACACACTTTTCTCATGACGACTACAACAGCTAATTAGTTAACAGGTAAAACAAGAACGTTTATTATACAATAAATTTTCACGAGAACACATAAAAAACGTCTCTTGAAAGCAGAAGTTTTAGCACGAATAAAATTAATAAAATATAAGAGCGATATTCTTGTAACAAAATAAGGTATTTTGTTTCCGAATATTGTTTCGATATTATCCAATAAACGATATATTATAATTATTCATACGTTCGAAGTTTACTTGGGCTTCTCGTGTAAAATCATCGTCAATAAATATTCCGAGGTAACTTGCTTCCGAGGAAACTTCTATTACACGGACTCTAAAATGTCTGTTCCAGGTGAATACACTTTTCAAAGAAAATCCCACGGGTAACTTTTCTTTGCAGGATCGTTCGTATTTTTCTTAAACGGGACGAACACGTTCGTATAACATTCGTTCGAAACTGTACAGGATTTCGATCCGCAGTTCGTTCGAAAGCGGAGCGCCGCGCGCGGAAAGAAAATTCGTCGCGCGGCTGCCCGGACAACATAATTTTTGCCGGTTTGCCGAATCTTTATTCGGGACACTTTTCGTGCAAGTCGATCGGAGTTCGTTCGACGGCTTAAACATCCAAATTCGGGAATTTCCTGCGTCCGGGGAAGTTGGGAGCCGCCCAAGTTCAAGAACTTTTTAAGCTCTTGACTTTTGCCAAGCCTTGGAAAATTTTCTTCGCCACTTGGCCCGAAATTTTTGCATTCGAAATTACTACCACCGTCGGGCCCCCCTCCGTATATTCGCGGACAATGTAAAACTTCCTGCGCTCGGATCCCCCCTGGAAGCCGAGTCAAGAATATCTTCGCCGATGCTAATTTTACGAGAAGAGGGACGCGGGCTCGGTGTGTTTCCAATTTAATTTGAATTTCGTTCGTTCTTCGGTCACGGATACAAAACGGGTGATCGCCAATTGATTGCAGATGGTACGATTGATGCAGTTGTTGGGTACAGGGGCCAGTTACTGTGCACTATTGGCGTATATATCCTTCAGGAGTATATATAATAATATATATAATGTGTATTATATAGAGAATATTATAACATTATAATATAACGTTAATATTAATATATTAATACATATAATAATATATTAATTTATATATAATAATATATTAATATGTATAACAATAATATTAATATTATAACATTATAACATTACATAATATATAATGCAATGCAAAAAGTCATTTAAAAGTTCACATTAGAGAGCAATATTTCAATAAAATTTCATATTTACATTTCTTTTCTTCAAAACTATGACAGAAATGATATTAATATATTAATTTACATATATAATAATTTATTAATATATATATATAACAATAATATTAATATCATAACATTATAACATTACATAATATATAATGCAATGCAAAAAGTCATTTAAAAGTTCACATTAGAGAGCAATATTTCAATAAAATTTCATATTTACATTTCTTTTCTTCAAAACTATGATAGAAATGATATTAATATATTAATTTACATATATAATAATATATTAATATATATATATATATATATATATATATAACAATAATATTAATATTATAACATTGTAACACTACATAATATATAATGCAATGTAAAAAGTCATTTAAAAGTTCACATTAGAGAGCAATACTTCAATAAAATTTCATATTTACATTTCTTTTCTTTAAAACTATGACAGAAATGATTCAGGATTTGCGGTTCTGTAGTCATGTCCTGTGGCAAACGGCACAGTAACTGACGCATCGAGCGAAAAGGTAGGTTCAGTTACGGTGTACAGTAAATGAACAACTGAAATCGAATTACTGTGCCCTATTGGCGGATTTCAGGTGTATATACATATAATAATATATAATATTATAACATTATAATATAATATCAATATTAATATATTAATATATATAACATTAGTATTAATATTATAACATTATAACATTATATAATATATAATGCAATGTAAAAAGTCATTTAAAAGTTCACATTAGAGAGGAATACTCCGATAAAATTGCTTCAAAAATATGTAATAATAAATATTAAATATATAATATTTAATATCTAAAAAATATTTAATAAACAAATATTTACTATTTTATAAAATAAATATTTTATAAAAATATTTAATAAATATTTCAAATTCTTTCCTTTAAAAATATGACAATGATTTGAGATTTACGGTTCTATAAACATATCCTGTGGCAAGCGGCACAGTAACTGACGCATCGAGCGAAAAGGTAGGTTCGGTTACGGTGTACCGTAAATAAACAACTGAAATCGAAGCTGAGAACAAAGATTCGTCATAAATGATCTCCGTTTTGTTTCTAAAGGCGCTCTCAATGGCGTGGAACGATGTTTTAACATCGTCAGCAAATGTAATATCATATGACCGTACCTCATTAATTACATTCGAGAGTGTCGCTAGGTTTTCCTCAGACTTCGCCGGCTGTTCGTACAACCGGGGCCCCGTTGCATTAAATCACATCGACCCGATCCACGATTGTACCGGCTTTTCCACTCTACTTGCTTTCTGGCCCGCGGCGCACGAGAACTCAATTCCGTTCGGTCCGTCATTTTTATTGGCCGCGAGAAGTCCACGTTCCCTCCGTGCACGCGATATATGTTCTCGTTATCGGGCAACACGTGATCCTTGTGCCAATTATGCCGCAACAATCGAGATCCACACAACATACTACCCTGATCTCTGCTCGTCGACTGCCGACGCTGCGAATACCGTTTTTTCTTCTTCTCTGGACACGTTGAAGCTCGCTGTTACATCGATTCCCAATCTTTCTGAGATATAGCAAGCACCGAACTACTCAAAATTATTGGATTCTGAAATTAGACAAATCTGTGACGTTTTTTTTTTATAGAATTATAATCTACGATGAAACTTCACGAATCGATAAACTTCTTTATTTAAGTAAAATCTGATGGTTTCAGTGTTAACGCTAATGCCATCATGGCGGTCGAAATGACCGTTTTCACACGTGTCATTTAACCCTTTGCACTCGAAGCTATTTTAACTGTAAATATAAAATCATTTCTCCAACTTATAGTATTTCTATTTTATATCACAAAATGCATTTCATGCATATGAAATTGACTCTTGGGACCCGCACAACAGTTATACTCTTAATAATTATGACAAATTTATATATTTGCACAATTTGCACTCGAGTGGTGACTCCGTGGCACTACTAAAATTTGTTATATCTACATATTTATATATATATATAAAATTTGTATTAATATATTTTATATCAATATATAAAACTAAAATTTGTTATATCTATATATTTATCTATCTATAAATTTATATAATATAATAATAATATAATATAATATAATATATATAAATTTATAGATAGATAAATATATAGATATAACAAATTTTAGTAGTGCCACGGAGACACCACTCGCGTGCAAATTGTTGCAATCACGGTGAGATTTCGTAGAAAATAATTGCAATAAATTCCTTACGCCACTCGTGCATTACAATAAAAACGGTGAAATGTTTTTCCACCGCATTCGGTTCGATCGTTCTTGTAAAGCGTCGCGCGTCGGTCGGTCGGTCGGTCGGTCGCTCTTATTGTTCGGCAGTTTTAGCGTTAATACTTTTCTCAGAGCCGCCACTTTGCATGCGCCCGCTTGTCGCCGATGCATTTTATCGCGGCGTACGTAGGTGGTGATAGCTTGTCCGCGAACAAACAGCCCGAAGAACACTCGGTCCGACGTGAATTCACGATCCAGAGGATCCGCGCGGTTGCTCCGGCTCGTGTTTCTAGTTGCAAGCCCGACCGCATCGATTAAATTCGGTTCCACTCTATTTGCCATTTTTCCGCCGCAAAACAGGAAACGGACAAACATGATAGCCGGAACCGAGGAGTCTCGGGGGTTCTTAACCGGAAGCCGCAACTCATTGAAACTTTGAATTGAATCGAGCCACTAGTTTCGGATTTAACCCGTTGAATGCCCGATACTCGCTGCCTGATAATATACGCTCCCGGCCGCCTAACTTGTACACGGGAACGAGGTTATTAACGTTCCGAGGACCACTTACTGCGTCTGCCGGGGTCTCGATTCCCTGAAATGCCCCGCGTTCCCGTAAATGTTTTACAGAATATTCGCGAACGTGACCGAAAAATAAGCGAACGGGGCCCGGCTGATTACTTTTCCGAACCGCTCGCGCGCCGTTCCCGGTACATTCGAATCATCGCGATTTACATAAACGCGGTGGAAATTAAATTAGCGAGGCGGTGGCTGCTCCGGCGTTTTCTTCGAAACAGCCCGGTTCCTTCAGCCTTGTTCGGCGAATTTACCAGAAAGTATTTACACGGAGTGAAAATGGTCGATAAGCATTCTAATGGGGACTCCGTATGCGCGGTTAACCGTTTGCACTCGGAGACATTTGAACTCTAGATTCAAAGTAGTTTTTCCGAACTATAATATTTCCATTTTCTTTGATTTGTAATTAGTGCATTTTATACCGATTAAATTGTGTCTTGCGACGCGTATAGCACTTTTAACAGCTTTTTAGATGCAAACGATTTTGGTGTTTTAAAAATCATTTTGGAACGTGATGAAATTATTTGTGGTGGTTCAAAGTCACGTTATGAGGATTAATAAAGGGTTAATAGATTGCGGATCTTATGCTATAAGCATTCTAATGGGGACTCCATATGCTCAATTAACCCTTTGCACTCGGACACATTTTAATTCTAAATCCAAAATAGTTTTTCCGAACTATAATATTTACATTTTCTCTGATTTATAATTAGTGCATTTTATACCGATTAAATTGAGTCTTGTGACGCGTATAGCACTTTTAACAGCTTTTTAGATGCAAACACTTTTGGTGTTTTAAAAATCATTTTGGAACGTGATGAAATTATTGCCTCAAAGTCACGTTATGAGGGTTAATAAAGGGTTAATGGATTGCAGATTTTATGCGTTTTTCATACAAACGATTAGCTGCGATTTCAAAACAGCAGAAAAATTTAAGAAACAGAAATAAATGTTCCAATATATAATTTTCGTGTTGCTAAAATTATTCCAATAACAACGAAGTCCCTGAGCGGCCTCTCTTCTTTGTAATGCATGCACTGAATTTTTATTTTGCAGTCTAATAATGGATCAAACGTTTGATCGCGAAGAGTATACAATTAAAAAATTAACATCGTAATTAAGGAAACTCTCACTCTATTTCTAAGGAAATAATATTAATAATATCAATGATATTAATATATTAATAATATTAATTTCTTGTCGATCTGTATTTACTATTAAAACCTGTTAAGTATGAACGTTAATCCGCTCATTTAAGTAGGAATAAAATTCTGTTCTCCTAACATCATTAATTAAGCATTCAAATAAATGTAGACGCGATAAAAATAAATATAATATTCCTTCTAAAATATTATTACACCATTTAAATTGCAGTCATGCATTCGTCTCATAAATGTATAGAATTCACAATCTATACGATAACAATAGAATTCACAATCTATAAAACGAATTATCTGATCGAACTAATTAATCCTTGAGTCAATAAATGAAACAGGCCACGCCTGAATACAGTATAAATTCTCCCTAATTGACGCTCAGATTGCGCACAAAAAATGGACAATTTGGGAAGAGGAGATACAATTATTCGAGCCTCGCGGCTCATTTTTATAATTGCCGATTGTCAACAATTATAAAAACCGAGACGCGAGGACTCGAATAATCGTATCACCTCCTCCCCAAATTGTTCATTTTCGTCTATAAAGCGAAGGAAAATTAGGAAGAACGAGCCTTCGCATTGAATTAAACTCGCTCCCGAGACTTTTCACCTAATCGAGTCGCGCGCGTTTTACCTCGGACCGCCGCGCCGTTTTCGAAAACGGCAGCCGTTGGATCAGCGTTTTGTTCGCCGCGGAAGCTCGTCGAAACTGCGAAGCGTTCTAGAGCGCGCGTTTTCGTCGGAATTACAAAGCTCTCGCGCAAATCCGTCCGGGGGTAAGAACGCGCGCGAGTAGACGAGCGAGTAAGCGAGCGGCTGCAACGCTCCCGTGTGATTTACATGTTTGCGCCCTTGTTCTTGGCGGCGGAAGATTCCTCGCGGGTTTCTGCGGTTTCTGGGCTGCTCTGCACCGCGTCAATGTTTTCTTAGAACGTTTACACCATCGACCCTCTTGGCCGGTTGTTTACCGACGTCGAAGCGGCGGGTTGCGGCGCGAGCGAGCGAGCGAGCGGCCGGGCGAGCGATCCTCTCCCGAGTTTGCACAGTGGCTGTGGCTTTGCTCGCGGCTTCTTCCCGAAGATTCATCGGGGCAAAGTGCATTTTTAATACCGGCCGCCCGGTTCGACCCTTTTTGTTTATACGCCAGCCATCGTTGCCCGGCACAGAACAACACTTTCCTCCTCGGAGCTGTTTGTTCAATCGTCGTCCGCGAAATTATCGATCCCGGGTGATTACAACGTCGCTGGCTGCCCGCGAGGATAGATCCAATACGTGGTCGATGTCTCTTTGTTTTTTAACGAGTCGCTTTTTTAGATAGTAGAGTACATTTTTCCTAATTTTCCTTCAGCTTGTGAACAAAATTTAGGAAGAGATACGATTATTCGAGCCGTGCATCTTGTTTTTATAATTGTTGACAGTTGGTAACTATATGAATGTGCCACGAGGCTCGAATAATAATCCATAATAATCTAAAAGATGAGCCGTTTATTTTGAAAGTGGCATAAGTCACTTTGTTTTTAAGTCGATATATTTAAGGGTTTGCGTTTTAACACGTTTAAAAATATGGATGCTAACTTTCGAGAAGATTTACTTGTATTTGTTATCCCAGGATACTGATATTTTTCTCGGTATAAATAATTTCGTATAAACATTAAAAAATCACCACTTTTCATTACGGCGAAGTGACTTATGCCACTTTCAAAATAGACGGCTCAATTGTTGACAATTGGTAACAATAAAAATGAGTCACGAAGCTCGAATAATTTCATAATAATCCAAAATATAATATAATTTCACATAATTCCGAAATAATGCATTTTTGTTTAGTAGCTGAAGGAAAATCGGGGAGAATTTATTGTATCGGCAGATGAATAGTCTGCGGTTTTTATGGATTTATAACGAAAATGTGTGGGTAAATATCCGAAACGGTAGCATAAATGACTGAATTGTAGCAACGTATCAGTTTTTATTCGTTTGCGCTCGAGTAGCGACTACAAGGCGTCATTGAAAATTGTGTCACGTTTCAAAATAATTTTATTAACCAAATTTGTTTACATTTAAAGAACTGTTAAGAACGTGACTGCTGCATGAATCGCAAAATTCAATTTCATGCGTATAAAAGCTATTTTAAATCTTGCATTCATTTGGCACGGGCTGCAAAGGGTTGACTTGTAAAGGTTATTAAAAAATAGAATGAAGTCTCTAATTGACTCTTGACTCTTGTAATAGATGTGCAGAGAATTTTTATTTCGCATAAACATCGCAGTTTCAGGGTTATGCCAAGTTTATGCCAAAGTTACGTCAGAGTTATGCCAAAGTTATGTCAGGGTTATGCCAAAATTATGCCAAAGTTATGTCAGGGTTATGCCAAAGTTATGCCAAAGTTATGTCAAAGTTATGTCAGGGTTATGCCAAAGTTATGCCAAAGTTATGTCAAGGTTATGTCAGGATTATGCCAAAGTTATGCCGTGTGGGAGTCTGGTTGGCATGCGCGCGCGGATCCCAGACTCCCGCTGTAAGCTCGCGAGACGGACATGGAGGAATTGGCGGGTAGTTGTCGGACCGATCGCTCCCCTTCAGGGACCGAGCGGCTCGACAGAGGCCCGCATAATCCTGCCCCCTCTCCCGCGAGGGGGTGGGATATCCGTAAAGGGATTACCTCCATGTAAAAAAAAAAAAAAAAAAAAAAATGCCAAAGTTATGCCACAGTTACGTCAAAGTTATGCCAAAGTTATGCCAAAGTTATATCAGGGCTTGCCTGTAGCTATGAACACGTTTTAACGATGCCGGGCGGCCTGGCACGTGTAATGTGAACACTCCAATGTAAATCAAGTGTAAGAATAGTTCGACCTTGAAGCACGGTTATGTCGAAGTTAAATAAGTGCTCGAGCCTGGCACGTAGATGTGAATCGACCCTTACAGCACCGAAGTGACGGATACCGATGGAAATGTTCGTCCGTTCAACGATTAAGTAAAATTAAAGAAGTCAAGATAAGATATAATAATAAGTCAAGATAAGATATAATAATAATATTTTTGAGTGGATCCGACTGGAACGTTAGAGAACAATTTGTTAAACAAATACGAGGACAAGTACAATGTTGCACTAAATGCTGCACTAAACGCCGACGCTTAGCAATTCCGCAATTATTCGAAGACCGCGGTTCGTACGTCCGGGTGCCTCGCGGAACCCGTTAATAACGTCGAAAGCTCGTCGAAGGAATGGCCGGAGCGATGATCTTCGGCCATGATCGATGATCCACAGGCAGACGAAACAAACGTGGCCGTCGGCGGTCGGCGTGTTTGCGGAACGCTGCGCGTCGCATAGCAAGGAATCCACAAGCACGACGCACTCCGCGACTGCATTGTGCGAATCCAGGGCCGTCGTAACGCGCCGCACCTCTCATTAGCGAGCTGAAAATTACACGCGTAATTACGCGGGCGGCCCCTGCCCCCTTACCTCTCCTCACCGAGTCCCGTTCTCGCGGCAAATCAGTGTTTAACGGCGAACAATATTTATCCGCGACCGAGCCGGCTGAACGGCGACTTTGACGGTCTTCTCTCGCGGTTTTCCCGGTTTTTCCCTTGTAATTAACGCGGCCTCTGCCGCCGTCACGTACTCGTCACGACTCGGTTTCGTATCTTACGTAACGAAGTAAAATTCACAACGCGCGCAGACCCGTGTGACACGGTCACATCGTCGGGTTCGAGCGCCGAGATTTTCCACGCGTTCGTTTAATAACCCTTTCGCTACGGCGGTTCAGTCCGCCGTAGCGCCCCTCCTGAACGGAACCACCCGCCGAAATTGTGTACATTGCGCGTGGATAGTGTATTTGGGAAGAAAAGGGATTTTTCTTTAAAACAGTATAGTTATAATTTCTGCATAAGGTATAAAGTTATTTAATAGGTAAAAAAAGTTTCATTAACAATGGAAAAAGTGAAGAAATAATATATAATATACAGTAATAAAATAAAACATAATATTCATAATACAAAACATAATACATAATAATTAGTCCTAAAGTTAGTACTTTCGATTTTCTATCCCTTTATGACATGTAACACAATAATAATGGGAAATGCAGGTAGAACAAATATAACTTGAACGGTGTGTCGTTTATTTCGGACTGTCGTTTGTTTGTTTCGTCAAAAGATTCACGCAATAGTAACAAGAGGCGGTGCAGTCCAAAAATTAGGTCGCGATTTTACCAGCATGTCGGATATATCCGGCGTTCGGCTCCGCGAGTGTTCATATGGATGACGGATATATCCGTCGTTCGGAGCGAAAGGGATAATTAATTCGAAAATTCTTCGCTCGAACAAGCAACATGGAAGAAAGAAATCGACGAGAAAACAGGAAAGAGTCTTCTTTTCGCAACTACCATCCAGAAATTGATTCAGTAGTTTCTGTTATGACTTCATCGTTACTTCGAGAACCGCGTGAACGACGTCGAACGAAGTTTGAAACGATACGAATGAAAAATAAAATACGCGTCGAGAGAATTAACCCTTTGCACTCGAAGCCGCTTTAACTGTATAATCTAAAATAATTTTCCTGACCCACGCTGTCTCTATTTTGTATGACAGAGCGCATTTTACGCGTGTGAAATTGAGTCTTGTGACTTATACTACAGTTATACTGTTAACAATTTTTCAAATCTAAATCTTGTTGATCTAAGAATTATTTTGGAATGCGACATAAACATTTTCTAGTGGTGCCTCGGAGTCACCGATCGAGCGCAAACGGTTAAAACGCAGCGCTGCTTAAAAACACGTGTGCCGCACGTTCGCCACACAGTGTCACCACAGTGTTCCTGAGATTATGCCACAAAACTACGCGTACAACGCGACAACCACGCTGTCTCGAAATCCGACCAGAACGTACTCCGAAAATTAAAGTGGATATCCGTTTCATCAGCAAGACAAAGGCTCCCTCCTCGCATTGTTCCCAAAGCGTTAATTCCGCAATCGCCTCGCAATTTTCGTAGAATCGCAAATGAGTAAACAGGGAGAGCGAAGAAGGAAGCGAAGGATTCGCGCACAATGAAAGATTAAGATCTGTTTGTCAGGGTTTCGAGTCTCAAAGAGCCGCGGAGATCCACTCCGGGTAGATTTGTCGGGCCGGAGAGCCCGCGTCGCAGGGACATTCGCGATAAAACGTCGAAAGTTAACGAGACGGGTCCCTGTGTGTCTTCTCCGCGGCCAGGACCAGGTCGCACAATGGTCGTACATCCTGTAAACAGCGAGATTAGGTCCGTTCGCGATGGTATTTCGCTTGGCCGGTGGCGCAATGCGCTGGGAAATTGCGGAACTGTTGCGGGCCCGTCGGAACGTCAACGTTAAAATCGACGATTTTTTAATATTATAGACAAATATTATAGACGAATATTATAGACGAATATTATAGACAAATGTTCGCGATCTTCGTTTTCTTCGGGCGCAACGAGCGCTCCAATATTTGCGGATGACATTGTTACCGAATTAATTGTATCGACGCTTGCAGAAGCGAATATTATTATAATATATAATAAATAATATTATATCGAAGCGAATAACATTATATCTCAGGACCGCGGCTCAAATCCGCAATCCATAATATTATGTCTCCGCAATAACTGCAAAACGGATATTTCCACAACCGAAGCCCCCGAGTTTAGTCTTTCGGGAATCTAAATTTTCCACTTGCGAACTGCACACTTCGATATTAGAGCGTCAGTTTTAGCGGACGTAAACCTCTGCAAACTAATATACGTATATGGTTTTCTTCCATGTGTGTATCGTCATAGTGTGCGGTGACCCCACAACCTTAATTGAGTCGTCTCCCTGTGGAACGGAAGCTGCTCGATGACACAGAGATCGCGGGTAAGTACACGTGGACACCTTCAAGAATCGAATAATTCCTTTCAAATTGGGCGTTTGTTAACGCTGGATTTACGGAGCACAAAAAAAGCAGCTGTCTTATATTAGTTTATACGAATGTAACGATAAGACATTTATTCCGATTTTTAACCAGCGTTATCGTGACATTTGCTGAGAGTATAAATTGAATAAATAACTCATAGATGCATCTTTACGATACGAACAATCGTAAATTAAAAAATTAGCGACCCGCCATTTTGACGGGTTCCGTGAATCTAGCGTCGAAGGGACCAGCTTATTAGTCGACGTGTAAAAAACATTTTGTAAAAATGACGGAATAAATGACGAATAAAAGTTTTTGAATCACGTCCCTCAACTTTTGAGCTTGTTATCCCAATTGGCGGACTGAACCGCCGTAGCGAAAGGGTTAATGAACACCGGGGCAACGATGAAACCGAAAACACAAGGAAACAACGGCGCGCACCTTCGCCGAGACCGCAGCAAACAAACAGCCCCGAAATTCCGGGATGCCTTGCTCGCAGCCGCGGTTTCCAAAAACGCCGCGAAGAACGCGCGCCGGTGGCCGCGGATCGGTTGATCGACGGAAATTACGCGCGAATCAGGCCGGCAGTCAGAATCTCGCTCGCGCGATCGAACTCGAAACCGAATCCGGGTCGAGGTAAGCCTGGCGTGGCGGATTTCGTTTCACGAGTGGACACAAGGCGTTTACGATAAATCGGCGCCGCGCCGATTCGAAACACGAGTCGCAACGCGATACCGATATGCGTTCAATTTCCCGTGAACACGGCCGCGGTGTACGCCAGTTACACCAGGGGCCGATGGCGCCCATTGCGCGCGCGCCTTTCCGCCGAAAATCCTCGACGACGCGTCAAGGATGCCGTGTCATTAACGTGCAAATGTTACGATTTCGCGGCGCGGGCCGCGCGCGGCTTTCGCGTTTGCGGGCTCACGGCGAACCCGTTGGGCGCGGAATGCGGAACTATACGTGCTGACTGCAGTAGAAGGGTGCGGGGCGGGGTGCACGTCCATCCCCCGTGAATTACGAATCTGTCAAGGGTTCGCACGTCGCGGGACAACGTCACATAATTTACCGGCGACAGACGTTTTCGCGCGAGCCGTGTCTCCGTTCTGCGAACTGTCCGCGAACTTTCCCCGGAAACGCTTAGGAGCCGGCCACGGATTTGAGCCACGCTCCTGAACTACGAGAACAGATCCACGGATCAACGTTCGTTATCATTGTACGTTTCGCTAGCGCCGGTTGTCGAGGTTCGGACGTATTTTCGCTTAGGCGAGCGCGATCAGGAGTGCGGATTTTGCCTCGAACGGCGTGCGATAGGGTTAAACGACGAAGTCGTGTCAAAATCGACGAACTTTTGAAGGAAACGGCGCGAAGCGATGCAGTATTTTTTTTAAGCTGAAGCTGGAACGTTGTAGGATGAAGGAAAGATAAAGAGAATGCAGAGCGAAGATTTTGGAACCAGGAAAATTTATGTCGAACTTGAAATATTCCAAGGAAATAGTGATTGATCGAACAACGTGTACAGATTACTGCATCATATTAAAAGTAATTACGTGGCAGATAATAATATTTTATATGTAGAGAATAATTGTTTCATTATTTTATATGTCATCTGCTTCGTTTTGTAATAAATGTGGAAAACACGGTGTATCACATTTGCGATCAAGTATTTTGTTTGACATCAAACAGATTGCATCGGTATTTTATTTGAGAGAAATTACGGAGGCTTGATTATGGAAACGTTTGCCGTTATTATTAATGATATTGTTACTTATTGCACTTGCTGCATAATTTCAATAAAAATGGACGCGTAAAGGAAGCATGCGGATCAACAATGTTGCTTTAATAGAACGCCTTGTTTTGCATTATAATCATATGGTCTACTATTTCCGAACAATTTACTAGACATAGATATTAATAATAAGAGAAATTTATAGTATAATATAATATTAATATAATATAATATAATATAATATAATATAATATAATATAATATAATATAATATAATATAATATAATATAATATAATATAATATAATATAATATAATATAATATAATATAATATAATATAATATAATATAATATAATATAATATAATATAATATAATTTAATATAATATAATTTAATATAATTTAATATAATATAATATAATATGATATGATATGATATAATATGATATCATATAATATAATATAATATAATATAATATAATATAATATAATATAATATAATATAATATAATATAATATAATATAATATAATATAATATAATATAATATAATATAATATAATATAATATAATATAATATAATATAATATAATTTAATATAATTTAATATAATATAATATAATATAATATAATATAATATAATAATATAATATAATATTAATATTATGATTAATAATATAATATGTAATTAGTAATAAGATATAAAAGTTTATAATGACTGTACTTCTATAAATGCAGAAACTAACACAAATATTACATTAGCTTCTTCCAGGTAAAAATGCAGTCACTGTAAACTTTTCCTTTCTTACAAGAAGTGATTAACAAGATACAGTAAATTCTCCCTAATTGACCCTCATCTTGGATACGAAAATGGATAATCGTACCTCTTCTTCCCAAATTGGCCATTTTAGTTTCCAAAATTGAACGAAGCGAAGAAATAAAGCTCGTCAAACTTTCGAATTTCTCGAACAGAAGACGTTCTCCGCGACGGTGAAAATGAAACCCGAAACACAGCAGTAATTGGACCAATTTTGATCCAGTTCTGGCGCAACTGCAACGTCCCGAGTTTTCCTGCGGAAAAGCATAAGTGTGCTTACCGTACGCATAGAATGCGGAATAATTGAACATCGTTGGCCAGGAAGTTTCAAAAAAAGGAAAAAGAGAAAAAAAGAAGAGCGGCGACTATCGTTCGAGGATTAAAAGCGCAGGAACGGCGGTTCGAACCACGGCGCGGCCGGCGGTCGTGAACGGAGACGACTCGCGTGGCCGTGCAGGGAACATGAGAACGTTTAATGGGAGGCGAGTCCGCAGGTTAACCGCGACAGTCAGCGAAAATAATCACCGCGGCGAGCCGGAATGCCATTTGCTGGTGTCGCCGATGGGATTCTCGGCCATTTTTAACGCGGCCGAACCTGCGGTCGCGAATATCGGTTCCGGCGACACGACGCCAGAAACGGGCAAATAAAAGCGATGGTAGACAAACGGTCGACTCGGTTATGAAATTTTCGCCGGCCGACGGTGCTACCAGCACAATGACGATGTTATGGAAAAGGTAACAGTTGGTGAACGCGCGACTCGACCAATGAAGACGAAATTCGGTTACATCGAGGTCGATCACGCGGTACAACGACCTCTCGATTAGGTCTGAACGCAGATGTTCGCGGTTGTTCGAAATAAAAGGATTCGAGCTGGTAGAAAAAGAGGAAAGAAGGACTAATTTATAAGGATTATTGTATTTGTCGAATTTGTAGTATTGAATTTGTTTGGCTACTAAATTCCCCAGGTTTTATACCGTGCTTTTTCAAAGAAAATTTGTCTCGGGCAATTCATTCAATTCGTTCATTTTCTCTCAGCCAATCGTTCAATTATTCAGAGAATAAGCTTTTTTTATAAATTAAATAAGATTGAATTGAATTGAATAAAATTAAATACAAAAATTAAATAAAATTAAATACATTTAAGTACAATTAAATAGAATTAAATAGAATTAAATACAATTAAATACAATTAAATAGAATTAAATAAAATTAAATAGATTTAAATACAATTAAATATAATTAAATAGAATTAAATAAAATTAAATAGAATTAAATAGAATTAAATACAATTAAATAGAATTAAATAGAATAAAATAAAATTAAATACAATTAAACAGAATTAAATAAAATCAAATCAAATCAAATTAAATAAAACTAAATAAAATTAAATAAAACCAAATAAAATTAAATAAAATTAAATAAAATTGAACGAGTATAAGAAATGCCAAAGAAGTTTTTTTAACCCCCGTTGCTAGTTCTAACGTTAAATATCACCACGATTTGAACCCCTTGGACCACTCTGGAACAACCATCTCAACTATTATCTTCGGAAAGGTGACATTTACGACTTCGGCCGTCTAAGAGAAGCGGACCAGAGCGTTGAAACGGCGGATCGAGGTCAACCGGGGACAAGTAAGGGTACGGTCGAAAACAGGGGAAACGCGCGACATCGACGGGACCCGGACGATTTCCCGCCGCGATTCCACGGTGGCCAGGATGTCGAGCACCGGTTATTTGGTAGAAATTGGAATATTGATTGGCTTAGAGAAGAAGTGCAAATATACGGGAATAACCCGGGAATATGGAACATTCGGGGATGTGACTCGCGAGTTCGATGCCAATTGCCGAGGCATTACGGTCAATGGCGGACGTCGAATAAAATCGCTACCTTTCCCGGCGATGAATTCGAGCGCCACTTGATTGCAGCGCCGACAGAGGAACGTAGTATCCAGCGATATTAATCGCGATAAAGCGCTGGTAACGCAACACGGGTTCCCCGTGTCGCAGCGGCTCGTGGCTCGGTGGAACCGGTGCACCGAAAATTACCCGTATTAAAGGTAAACATCGTGACGGTATCCCGTGTAATAATCGACTCTGTCGAGTTTCCCCGCAAACGTTCTGAAAGCAGAGACCCGCGGCGAGATGATTGAGTGACTGCCTCGATGATCCGGTCCCCGGTAAATCAACCCTCCCTACCACGGTGCCGACGGCTTCCGGGATTTTTCAATTTCTTATCTAGCGCGGATGTGCGAATATTCCATCCGCGACGAAGTCTTAACAGCGCGACTGCAAGAAATTCAAAATGACCGACTTCTGAGATTTTCGTACATTTTCTGATATTTCTGGTATCACAGAAATGTTTCTACGAGAAGTCTCTTTAGATGCTCTGCTTTATTTACTAAATAGTAAATACTTACTTTATTTACTAAATTTATTCTGCTATATTACCAAATAGTATTTTATTATTATCCATTATCTGGATAATGCAACATTGACATATGTTTAAATGTATAAAGCAAAAGCATTAATCATCATCATTAATCATCCATTTCTATGTCCTTTGTTACTTTTATTGCTTCGTTAATAAGCTGCAATTCGTAGATCCATATTCTTAAGTTCTTTCAATCAATTCATAAAATTCTCTGTCAAATTATAACTTTTTCATTGGAATATCTCTTTCATGCGTCGCACTGGATATAATATTATAAATACAAAGGGTGTTTTTTTAAATAAACGATGACACGATTATACAGATAAAATCGAAAGGTTTGCATTACACGGTAATTATATGATAATAAGCAAAAAGCATGTTTCTATACCGTTGCCATTGACATTAACATGTTTTCTGATACCGTTCCACCAGCTTTTTAAGTCCGCCTTCATAAAGGATTCTACTGTCTGTGCTCGAAATCATCCGATAACGCTGTTTGTCCACTCTTCGTTAGTTCCGCGGCTGTGCAATGCAGTCTGTCGTTTGAAGTGCGGAAAAAGGAGATAATCACTGGATGGCGCGAGATGGATAACTAAAAATTTGGTGGCCGTGAAATTGTCGAAATTCTGGCACTGTTATCGAATATTAGTTTGAATCAGAGACAGGCGAGGTTTATCGAAGACAGATACGAAAATCTGACGGAATTATATAAACAATGTGTCGCATTCAACGCGAGTTCTGTCAAAAAAGAAAAATTGATCGCGACTTCAACATTTTCCAGTTGCATCTCGTATTCATCGTTTCTCGATAACAGCTATTTTTAATTCTCACTTCGAGTAAACTTTACCCAAGGCTGCCTCGAATTGTCGATTATGCGACAATGGCTCGCGCTCTAGAACTACCGAGATCCCAAGGCTGCGGAGTTCTGAAGCTATTATAGCTGCGGATATCGTGTCTAATGGAGGAATCAATTCAATGGCACGCTCGTTGCGCAAGGTGCGCGATGCAAGTGACATGTGTCTTGAAACACAATTCAATGAATCTCAAAGAACAATGTTAAGTTATTTACACGCTATACCTTTCAAAACCAATTCTGTGTAACTGTATACATATAGCGGTGCATCAGAAAAATGCATCTGTATCGTCAACGTGACAAAGTGAAGTCAATATCGTATTTAAAAAATGCACTTCATGCTACATGAAGTAATAAATTTTCTTGATTTCTTTACAGGTTACCGTTGCCTTATTTTTCCTTTATAAATCCATAGAATAAAATAAAATGGATGAAATGAAACGAGAAAATAAAATAAAATAGAATAGATCAGAATAGAATAGAATAGAATAGAATAGAATAGAATAGAATAGAATAGAATAGAATAGACTGGAATAAAATACAATAAATGGAACTCAATACTACGCGAAACATCGGAGCTGGAGTAACACTGCGAACATCGAAGCTGCAGTTTTATTTAACTTTTTATTTTAAATAACTCAGCAACGTCAATTCCTGTGCATTCGCGTACGAGAAATATAGCTCCGTAAACTATGTTACCTTGTCTCGGAAAAGAGCTTTCATAGAAACGTCAGACCTTCCAACATCCGAATGGCTCATTACATACCGTGTCCTTCGCGTTTCCAAGAAGCGCATCCTCCGGCTTCTTCCTTTTACCAGCGCGTCTCGTCACGTCCGCTTTTTTTTCCTCTTTCTTTCTCGGAGTAAATGTAAACATCTCCGAGGTTTTCGTTTAAGCTTCTTCTCTTTTGATGCATCATCCTCCCGGCGCGGAATTACGATCCCGCCGGGACTTAAGAGTGATTTAATCGCGTCTTAGGCGAGCGCATTTGGAAATTGATCTGGCCACGGGGATCCAGCAAATTGCCCCTTAAACGACTCTCTAATTACAGTTCTTGCCCCGTTCGTATAATCGTTACTTTAAACCGCGCGAACTTTCAAACTTCTCGACTTATCAATAAACTTCTTTGCCCGCCGCATACTTTTATCAGCCGGCTGCCGGAACGTGGACAATTCCAACTCCCGGCGAGGGCGAGGGCGCGAGGGCCGGCGCCGGGCCGGGATTCATTAAAAATGTCAATTAGAGTTTCCGAGCGGATTCACCGAGAATGTGTAATAAGAAATTCACCCTCCGCGCCGGGAACCGATATCTTCCGCTTTTTCGGGTTTTATCGATTCCGGGGAACTTGGCAAATCGTCGCCCGTCATTGCCGAATGCTCCCATTCTCCGACGCGGTCTTGCTAAAACAATTATACGAAACAATCAAATGTTTCGCGTTTCGATCGAACAAAAATTTCTGCAACGTTACGCGATTTTCTGCGTGCGCGCGCATCATTTCGTAGGCATTAAAAAAAATGATTGGACTGTTTCAGATGAAACGGTAAACGGTGTATTCATTTATAACGTTTCTAATTGAATTCGTAATTTTTAATTTTGTGTACCAACGTGCACGTAGTCCGTAGTATTAAGGATAGAGAAGACAATTAGGCGAATCGTTTCTGGCGAAGCACCAAACTGTGCAATTTATTAACAAACTTTTTGAATAGCGTCGTGACTCTCAATATGCATATGTTTTTTGTGCGTACACGTGATTATTATCTCGACAGTCTGGTAACATAAAGTACGAAGAATGATCGATAAATAAGAAATCCTCTTGCAAATATAAATCGTCCAACTCAAGCAACCACTTGCCATTACCATAAAACTAGATCCATTAGCTACGGTCCCATTGAATCAAACTTTGTGCAACACATATCAATTCATCTTCTAACAAAATATGTTCAATACTTGCCAGACGCGCGTGTTATTCGCGAACGGTCTCGAAATACCTGCAACAGAAATACCATTCGATTATTAAAACGACGTTCACCCCGCCCGATGAAACCGTTCGAACAAATATCTAAAACAATGGCCTCGAAAAAAGCAACTTTCACGTTCTCCTGAAAAAAAATAGCTGCCTGAAAAATATTTCATTCACAGCCAGGCCGCCGAGCATCGCGTTAAGACTAAATTGGTAACGAGTTTCCCCTGCGAAACTTCGTTAACATCGTACGCGAGAACAGCTGTAACGGACCGGTCTCGAGCGAGCCGGCGAAGTTACCGAGGGAAACGGTAAGTGACACATATGACGTGGAAAATTCCGAACTAAAAGAGAGCAGCGGCCTCTCAAAGAGTTGCGACGTCGGGGCTAATTGCGACGTCCTGGAGCATCAAGACAGCGGTGGCAAACAACGAGAGCACTCGCGACGCGGAGAGGAAAAGTAGCATCGGCGCGGCGGGGGCGGGTCGCCAATTAAAATCGCGCGTACGGCTGTTCGGCGGGTGACGGAAACGGAGTTGTAAATTTTCTCTGGGCGCCGATACGTCGTCGGAAGCCGGTAACGCGTTCCGGAACGCATTGCTCTCGTGTTATTCAAATTCCGGGATAAATCAAAGTCGGCGATGCGACGGCGCGAGCGCGATGCACCGTCGCCCTGAAAAATCGGCTAACACACGGTGACGCCTCCCGCATAGCCGGGACCGCGCGCATAATCCAAATCGTTGGATCATGAAACGCGTAATGGCTCGGCGCTCCCATTGTGCGCCCGCAGTATTGACGCGCGATACACCCGTTCCAATTTTTCCCCAGACCTCGGGAATCTATTCTACACTCTTCCGCGGAATCTATTCAACCTTCTCGGCCCCGCGGATGCAACAGCTGCGACTATATGCGTGCACGTGCGCCCGCGGACGCGAACGCGCACGGACACGGGCGCACACAGCCGCGCCCCGCGCGCACCCGTTCGCGAATTAAAGAGCAAGCAATTTCGAGAATGCAGTCTACGGGCTTCCTTTTTTTTCCCCCGACGTTGCAAGGGTTCCGGGGAGAGCCCCGGCGACTGCAACACGGAGAATTTGATTGCGAGCGAAATATCCGACACCGGGGCTGAAATTCTCAGACTTTCAGACCTTTCGGATTGAACATTTTCCGGACGGCGGGAAAAAATTTCTGCGAAACTTCGCCGGGACGTGGAACGAGGTCTGAAGTCACGGCGTCTGGAACAGGCATTGCTAGTGCGTTTTCATTAGGTGCGGAGTTGTTTCTTATTAACTTTGCAATAGGGCTCCGCGGAGTCGGTTACCGTGGGGGTGGACCAATTGCTGTGTACAGTAATCGATGTGTGTTTTCGGACATAATTAACTTTATATTTATCGAACGAGACGTATTAAATTTTGTTTATTTTTCTGTCTTGTTTACTTTTTGATACAAATTTTTGTTCTCTTTTTATTTCGTTTATTTCGGAATACAAATGGTTGTTTTTCTTTTATTTCGTTTATTTCTGAATACGAATCGTTGCATTCTCTTATTTCGTTTATTTTTGAATGAAAATGTTCGTATCGTTTTATTCTGTTTATTTTTTAGTAAAAAGTGTCACGTCACAGTAATCGGCTCCATTAACCTACCCAGTCGATTGCTCGCATGAATAATAGTCTGCTGTTGTCTTACAATCGTGACGCATCGCTGTGGAAATTAATGAAACGTCGACTAACGTTGGAATCGTCAATTTTGCGAATTTTAACAATTAACTATTGTTATCGGCCTGTGGGATTACCACTAATTACTAAATTATCTGTGGTGATAACATAATTGTAAGAAAAGTTGTAAAAAAGGAACGTTTTTAATATGACACGAGATGCTAAGATACTATGTTAAGGTATTAAAAGTCATTAAAAGTCGTTAACATGTGCGCCGCGTTGGTCACATATACTTGACCCTAATTTTTAACTAGGTTTCAACTAGGAACAAATTGATCGTTAGGATGCAAAAGAGCCGAACGGATATTTCCTGTCGTCAATATCAGCTTTCTGGTTTCGCTTCGGTCAACTAAATCGCTCTGATATCGATTTTGGAATCGATATCCGGCAGTGAACGCGTTGAAAAAGTGGTTGCGAACGTTTCCGAAGAAAATTTTGATTTCAAAATGGACTTCTAACGCGTTCGAGAATGGCCATCGACGAGGCCTTGAAACTTTTACGACTCCTCCGCATTCCGGGACGAGACTTCCGGCTGTTTCAGTTTTGGAACAGGTAGCCATTGAGATTCTTGTGACTTTTATTGTCAATGAAACATCGATGCTGCGAAGGTTCTTCGGTCTATTGGAATTTCTGAGCGTTATGAGACTGTGAGCTGCCTCGGAACTCGGGTTCCTCGGACTCCTGAAACTTTGATGCGCTTCGAAGCCTGTGGAGCATGCGTGTGTAGTATGCCGAAGGGAAACAGATTGAAATAAGAACTATAGCGGTGCTAAAGCTAGCAAACAAAAGTGGATAGGAATGCACGCTCTAAAGCGTTAATTACAATTTCATGAAGACAGGGATTTTAATTTGCGAACGCAGCGGACCTTTTTGGAGACGTCTCTGCACAATCTCAGACTAGAATACATAATGTTGTCGAAGATACTGATTATTAGAGAACGACATGAAAGTTTAAACATATCTTTGTCGATACAACATTGTCAGTTGACGCGATTAAAAAGAAAGTACCAGACCAATCGACGTGAAATTTTAACTTAAGGTACAATGCTATCATCGTTTGATCCACGATTGAAACCATTATATAGCGTCACAATTGCGGTCAAATTTTTCAGTAGAATTAAACGTTCGAATCGATACAGTTGCTATTTTCTATAAAATTTGTACACAAAAACGAATCTTCTTGAAGTTTGCGAATCAACTAAATCAGCTAAAATCATCGTCGTGAATCAATTAAAAAATAGATTTCAAATGAAAAATCGTGTCCCCCCGGTCGAACCGGTATTAAAAATTTCTACAACTTCGTGAAACTGTAATAACTAGACTGCGGATTGTTATGCATTTACGACGAAAATGGATGCGTCAAATATGCAATAGCGAATTGTTTAGAAGTACAGTAAATTCTCCCCTTGTGATTTGGGAAGAGGAGATACGATTATTCGAGCCTCGCGACTCGTTTTCACAGTCGCCGATTTTCGGTAATTATAAAAACGAGATGCTGTTTTTGTTTACAAACTGATAGAAAATTAAGGAGAATTTATTGCATTTGAAAATTCCATTATATTCTCGTGAAAATTACTACGCGAAGAAATAAATCTCCACGAAAGTCCGCAGTCCAACAATAAATCAGATTTTTCCGCTCGAAAGAGAATAGAAAAAATCGCGAATTCGGCAGCGAAACAGAGAAGGTCTAATATCGAAGTCACACGGACGTATCTCCGTTTCTATGCGAAACGAATTAATATCCCAATGGCCGGCCCGGGTCTCTCGTTCCATATTTTATGCGAAGCTTTTATTTTATTAAACGCGTTTCATGGGTTTCCTCGAGGAGAACGTTCCGCAGCTAGTTTCTACTCGACGTATCCGTTTCCGGAGTCGTCCGCCGCGTCGTTTATTGACGAGGCCAGGAAGGTCTCGACCGATCTCACGGCGAATATCGGAATTACGAGTGCCATTAGGGGTCGTCGGAGGGTCGCCGAAGAAAATGTTCGCGTCGAGGCCCCGTTTACGAGCGACGTCGGCGTCCCCTGCCGTCCTGCTGACGGAAGAGAATCGATCTTAAGTACTTTCCACACCGGCAAACTTTTACCGCGACCTCGACGACCGGCCTGCTGAAAAGACAACCCTAACCAGCGCCCCGAGCGAAAGCTCGACAAATATTTTATACATCTTCAGCTGTGGGCGGTTACGAGATTCACGCAAAATTGCATTTCAAATGATGAACAATTGTTCGATGAACGCGACATTTTTATTGGGTTGGCAACTAAGTAATTGCCGATTTGTTCAATGAAATAAAATGAGGTAATTAGACCTTTCTCGAGCCGACGGCGGTGCCTCGAAGACAAAATTTCTCTGTTTCGCTGCCGAATTCGCGATTTTTTCTATTCTCTTTCGAGCGGAAAAATCTGATTTATTGTTGGACTGCGGACTTTCGTGGAGAATATAATGTTGGGTCGGCAACTAAGTAATTGCCGATTTGTTCAATGAAATAAAATGAGGTAATTAGACCTTTCTCGAGCCGACGGCGGTGCCTCGAAGACAAAATTTCTCTGTTTCGCTGCCGAATTCGCGATTTTTTCTATTCTCTTTCGAGCGGAAAAATCTGATTTATTGTTGGACTGCGGACTTTCGTGGAGAATATAATATTGGGTCGGCAACTAAGTAATTGCCGATTTGTTCAATGAAATAAAATGAGGTAATTAGACCTTTCTCGAGCCGACGACGGTGGCTCGAAGACAAAATTTCTCTGTTTCGCTGCCGAATTCGCGATTTTTTCTATTCTCTTTCGAGCGGAAAAATCTGATTTATTGTTGGACTGCGGACTTTCGTGGAGAATATAATGTTGGGTCGGCAACTAAGTAATTGCCGATTTGTTCAATGAAATAAAATGAAATAATTAGACCTTTCTCGAGCCGACGGCGGTGCCTCGAAGACAAAATTTCTCTGTTTCGCTGCCGAATTCGCGATTTTTTCTATTCTCTTTCGAGCGGAAAAATCTGATTTATTGTTGGACTGCGGACTTTCGTGGAGAATATAATATTGGGTCGGCAACTAAGTAATTGCCGATTTGTTCAATGAAATAAAAAATTCTTTTTTACTTGGAATGAAGTTTAATGTGTAATGTATTTTCCATTTTGTTCGATGACCTTTTGCCATCTCTCTGACAACTTGAAAATTCCAGGCTCGTAGAAAGTCTGATCCTCTTCGGCCAAAAACTGAGTTAAGTGAGATTTTACAGCGTCATCGTCGTTAAAAGTTTCACCACGAAGGGAGTTGTCCAGGGATCGAAATAAGTGGTAATCCGATGTCGCGAGATCAGGGCTATATGGTGGGTGTAACATCGATTCCCAACCAATATCCATCAATTTTTGCCGAGTGGACAAAGACGTGTGCAGCCTAGCATTGTCCTGCTGGAAAATGACACCTTTACGATTGACCAATTCTGGTCGCTTTTCCTTGACCGCTGCATTCAATTTGTCCAGTTGCTAACATTCACGGATAATAAAACATAACATAATAATAATAATAATAATTTTATAATATAACATTTACGGATATTATAAAAATGGGAGTGAGAGACATCTATAACTGAAATCGGCAATTACTTAGTTGCCAACCCAATAGTATAAAATAGTTGCTTTTGGGTGCTCCGTAAATCTAGTGTCGATACACTTGTAATTCCGTGATCATTTTATATGCTACTTGCTAAATCACAATATCGAATTGCTACGAGCCGAAGTACAGTAATGTCTCTCTAATTGACGCTCAGATTGTCCACAAAAAAGGGACAATTTAGGGAGAAGAGAGACGGTTATTCGATCCTTGCGGGTCATTTCGAAACTACTGGGTCGCTTATTTTCACGGATCATTTTACACTTCGCGAGTTTCGATGTGTCCGTGGAAATTCTGCGATGCTCGTTACAGTATCTTGTTTAATGTACAATTTTATTTAGAGTGAACAACTCTAGTGTTACCAAATTAATTAATTTTACCAGTCGGCGGTCATTCACGAGAAATCATTGAGTTTTTCTACATCATCGATGTATGTCGCGATTTCTGAATACTGATTCTTTGAATAGGATTCTCACTTTGACTAACAATAAGACTTGTGGTTGCCAACCCAATATATCGACTATCCAAAGACGTCGAATGTTTTGATTGTGGCAGTGCAAAATATGAAATATTTTCTCCGAGTCTTCTCTGGCGTTTTCTTTAGTCTTGGGAGATTTTTACAACGTTACCACGATTATTATTATTTATATATTACAAGGAATTTATGCATTGGTAATTTTCTACGTTGGAAACAACGGCGAAGAAATACGTTCGAAGGAGAAAAAGGAGGATCGACCAAAATGAAACTTCTGGTTCGAACAAAATGGAAAAATCGATGAAAAAGATGTAAATTCGATGGGCAGGAAAATTCAATTTGAAATTGAATGGAAGAGAGTGTAAAAGTGAATGGAAAGAATGCAAAATTAAATGAAAAGTGTAAAATAGAATGAACAAAAATGTGAAATTGAATGAAAAATGTAAAATTCGAGGGGAGAAAATGTAAAATTCGAGGGAAAAAAATGTGAAATCGAATGAAAAATTGTAAAATTGAACGAAGAAAGCGCAACGCGCGATAATTTATAATACAGTTCATCGGGAAAAGTTGTGCGAAAGCAACCGGTAGGGTGTGAACACGTCCTTAAATTTCATACGCGTTGAACTCGGCGTCGGAGACGCGCGACGGCGGATTTCGGAAGAGTATTTCATTTTTGTAATACCTGCAAGATGGAAATGTGTTACAGAAATAAAATCTTCCCGAGAAATATGGAGATGGGACGGGGAAGCGTGTAGAATAAAACGGATAACAGTCTGGCATCGACGATCGCTTCGATCGTAGATTCACGGTCGCGAGCGAACGCCGGAATTTGATATGTAATAACTCCACGGGAAATCTGTTACAGATGTAAAAAGAAAAAAAAAGGAATAAAATACGCAGAATTTCATTCGCGCATGACACGCGAAGGTTACGCGATTTCCAACGAAATGCGTCCGAATTCCGGCGAACGACGCATAAAAAGAAGTGTCACAATCGAAAATTTCTATTGTTCCCGAATGTTCAACCGTGAAATCGCGGACGACTCCGGCCGACACGTTCACCTTTCCGCTTTGTCCGCGAGCGTTCTATGAAAAGAACACTCGACTCGAACATCCTAACAATTACAATCACATTTTTCCCGTTCCATTGCGAATATTTTATCCGAATTATCCGACGCGAGTTAATCAAATCTTTTAATTTTACGTTCCCGAATTTTATCGTTCGATTTAATGTACAGCATACTACTGTGATCAAAAAGTAAGGTGAATTTGTTTATAAAATGTAAATTCTTTATTTATTCTTCCAAATCAATTTCATCCCCTTCAAAGTAATCCCCGTCCGATAAAACGCACTGTTTCCGACGCTTTTTCCAGTCCTCGAAACAGTCGGAATAGTCTTTTTCCGGTATAGCCTTCGAGACCTTCTTCGATTCGGTTTTTATCTCCTCAATCGTGTCAAAACGGCGTCCCCGCATTGGCTTTTTGAGTTTGCTGAATAACCAGAAGTCGCACGGAGCCAAATCAGGCGAATACGGTGGTTGCGGAACGATATGAGTCGAGTTTTTGGCAAAAAAGTCGCGAAGAATCAATGCAGTATGACATGGCACCAATCGAGACTTGACGCGTTTGAGACACAAAACATCCTTCAAAATGGTTTGGACTGAGCCAAATGATATTCCAACACTATCGGCGAGGTCTCTTATTGTCAATCGACGATTTTCAAGCACCAAATCTTCGATTTATTGGACGTGGCCCTCGTCGGTAGACGTTGATGGTCGTCCAGAGCGCGGTTCGTCTTCAACGCGTTCTCGGCCCGCTTTGAACTCGTTGTACCACTTATAAACGTTTTTTTGTGCCATAGTTTGATCACCAAAGGCCTTCCGCAACATTTTCAACGTGTCCGCACGAGAATATTCGTTCCGCAAACAAAATTTGATGCAAGTTCTTTGCTCAACAAAATCACCCATTGTAAAAATCGAAAAATTCACTTTTGGTCGTTTACTAAAACACGTGTAACTCGGAGATAATTAAACCTTTTAACAAACAGACGCTTGGCAATTGTTATAGACAGTCCTACCAACCTAGGAAAAAAACAATTGCCTGCCTTCCTAATGTCCGGGAGTTTTAAATGACAATTTCACCTTACTTTTTGATCACAGTAGTAAATTCAATTCAAGCATCTCGTTTCGATCGAAATTGTATCAGAACGCAGCTCTTTTTTAATCATTGACAGATTACGAATGTCCTCGGAATTTTCTTATCGTCACAACACAATCTTCAAAAAGTGAACAAAATTGTATTCCATGGAACGATCACTTTAACGGACCGGGCGAGACTAAAAGTCGAGCGAACACTCTGCCGAATTTTTCGGGCTACATAAAAATGCAAAATGATCTCGTCAATTACGGGCCACTTTCGGTACGGCAAACAAGAATGATCGAATGAAGCATCCACATCGGTCCGAGCCGGCAGAAATTTTCGAAGGAAATCGATAAATATTGACGATCCAATCGTGCCCCCTTAACGTTCACGGTAAACACCGGTTCGATCATTGTTTCATCAAGATTATTATCCGGGGTCTGGCGGCTGCTCGGCCGTTGGACAATCGCGAGGCGTTAAAACAATGATCAAGTCCGGCAACGAAATAAAAATAATCCGGCGCGGCGCGTTATCTCTTACAAAATCGGGCGCCGCCATTTCCGGGGGCGATTCAATTTCTCGCCGAAACATTTTTCAGTTGCCGTCTATTATTCGCCAGTTTCCACTGCCATTAACGCGCGGCCCGCTCACTGCCGTCATTACTTTTTTAACGAGCATGAAACGAAACAATATTGCCGGGGCCAGTGAATATTCAGCAATATCGGAGCGTTCCGCGTTTCGATTAAATTCGTTCGAACGGAAAAAAAATCGAAGTAGAAGAGCACGAGAAAAAAAAGGTACGAAAATAAAAACGGGGGGGAAAAAAAGAGAGCGGTCGGGCACACAGAGAAAATGATACAGAGAACAAACACGGACGGGAGCTCGATGCGAAGAGGAGTCCGGTCGGCCGCGATCGTGCACACGCGATCGCGAGCGTTACATTTTCCGCGCGAGTCGCGCGCGCGCGCTCGCGAGGATTATTAATTTATCGGTTTGCGGTTTAATATCGTTGCGCGGCGAATGTTATCGCGCGTCATAAACACTTATCAAATCCGATATTTGTCGGATGCAGTCGGCGAAAATCGACCGACCGTTCCCGATATCCGACTGCGTTCGAACGTTTCTGGGGCCCCGGACTCTGTAAATGCTGTAATAAATCAGCCGGTGCCGCGATAATTACGCCGCGACCCTACTCAATCGGCCACACAGGATCGAGCCGCCGCGATTTTTACATTCTACGACGACGGCTGCCGACGTCGCTGCTGTTGCCGGATGAATGCTGATTTCCGCAAACGGCAACGCAACGGCGAAACGTTTACCGAAAATTAAAGCTCGCGCCGCTTTTTTGATCAATGTTTGTACACAGCGGGGGCCTAACGATAGCTGCGATCCGCGCGAACTGTGTTTTTGGGGTTCGGTGACGCGAAATTGTTCGCCAGAATTTTATAATACTGGGTAAACATATCTTTTTTGCTGTTTCCGCGAAACTACTGGGTCGCTTATTTTCACGGATCATTTTACACTTCGCGAGTTTCGATGTGTCCGTGGAAATTCTGCGATGCTCGTTACAGTATCTTGTTTAATGTACAATTTTTATGTAGAGTAAACAACTCTAGGGTTACCAAACTAATTAATTTTACCAGTCGGCGATCATTCACGAGAAATCATTGAGCTTTTCTACAGCATCGATGTATGTCGCGATTTCTGAATACTGATTCTTTGAATAGGATTCTCACTTTGACCAACAATAAGACTTACATTAACGACGTTAACTTGTTCATTAATTATTTTGAAACATTTAAAAGTCAACTTTTATAAGTTTGTGTTGTATATTGTAATCATATTCCATGCTTGGCCCGCTTTTTATCATTACGTTGCATTTTTGCAGCGAAATTATGCCATTCGGTCCATCGATGCCGAATAAATAAATGAACGAATATAAAGTTTATTGCCTAGTCGTCGCTGTATCGTTGATTTCACCTTGTCGTTTATGGCATCGTATACATTCGAATGCATTTATTATTGGATACATATGTTATTCATTTGCACACGTTTGTTATTCCCCGCGCACGTTAAGAACGAATAATACCTGCATTGTATCGCAGAATTTCTGTCAAAGTAGTCAAAGAATTAGTCGGCGAATATAAAAACGATACGCAAAGCACAGCTCATCCGTAAGCTCGTCCGTCCGCGGCGAGTGAAAATGAATCTTGAAACTTGTTCGGAGAGCGAGCGGCGAACTTTCAAAGCATGCACGTTTATGCGCCCAGATAGCGATGTAATGGCGCGTGTAAATTTTTCGTTTTCATGGAACGACGCTTTTTAACGCGCGTCATTTCTTGTCTTGTCCGCTAATGCCTCTAATGCTGCTTTCCACTTTGCTTTCAATTTTTAACGTTACTTTTCTGTTGCGGCACGCTGTCCCCTGCCCCCCCCCCCTCCACTTGCCCTCTTGTATGTAAGTATCGTTGCTTTTCCTTCGTACGTTGTTAGGATAACATGTTGGGCGATAATGAAACTGCCGCGTGCACTAATTAAGCCGGGTATGTACCTCGGCGTACAGGCGGAATGAACATTTTCTGATCGATACCTCTTCTCGCGTTCGCATTGCTCCGCTGAATAATTTAGTAACTTAATTGCAGCGGATATCGCCCCGTGTATACTATTTTCCACGATTTATAGTCTCGATCGAGGCTGGTCGAGAATCTTCAACTCGGTGTTCGAGATTCGTTCTAAGAGACTCCGAGATTCATTCCAAGAGACTCCAAATATCCGTTTATCTAAAATAGCTTCTAAATATCCTCTTATCTAAACGATTTCCTAAAAATCATCGTATGTCAAGATCACAGATTTACGTCTGAGCTTCTACGAAATCTTCAAAAAATACTTGAACGTTAGATCGAAAGAGCACGAAAAGAAATTTCAAGAAATACTCGAACTTCCATAAAACTCGAGATCTCATCTAGTTTAAATTTTTTATCCAACGAAACAATTTAAAAACAACCACCCCATTAGATTTTTTATACATTACAATAGGCATTTAACCCTTTCGCTCCGAACGACGGATATATCCGTCATCCATATGAACACTCGCGGAGCCGAACGCCGGATATATCCGACATCCACATGATCGCCCTCTGGGGACGAACGCCGGATATATCCGACATGCTGGTAAAATCGCCTCTTGTTACTATTGCGTGAATCTTTTGACGAAATAAACAAACGACAGTCCGAAATAAACGACACACCATTCAAGTTATATTTGTTCTACCTGCATTTCCCATTATTATTGTGTTACATGTCATAAAGGGATAGAAAATCGAAAGTACTAACTTTAGGACTCATTATTATGTATTATGTTTTATTTTATTACTGTATATTATATATTATTTCTTCACTTTTTCCATTGTTAATGAAACTTTTTTTACCTATTAAATAACTTTATACCTTATGCAGAAATTATAACTATATTGTTTTAAAGAAAAATCCCTTTTCTTCCCAAATACACTATCCACGCGCAATGTGCACAATTTCGGCGGGTGGTTCCGTTCAGGAAGGGCGCTACGGCGGACTGAACCGCCGTAGCGAAAGGGTTAATACCATCGTTCAGAAAGTTCCAAGCTAAAAAAAACGCTTTACCGTAATTAACTCTTTAAGCATAGACTAAAATGAGCAGTAAAACAGAATATCAAAGTTTTATACTAGTTTTACGATTTTATTCAATTTATTTATGCTATTCGAAGCGGATTATCTGCACTTAAATTACATTCGTCCTGTAAACCGTATCAAAATTAATTACCACGCACAGCCTAAACAATTGAAGCGTTAAAGCGACGATCACAGGCTCGCTCGCGCGGCGCGTTGCTTCCTGCTATCTCGGAAGCCGCAAAAAAGACACAGACAAAAATCAAACGAACGTGAAGCAAAAAGTTGGCGAACAACGGGCCCACGAGATCGACGATCTCCGCCGAAATAATGCAGAGCACACAAGAGACCTGTATCTCCGAGGTTACGCGCGAGCGAAAAAGAGGATTAATCATCTCTGATACGATTATCCGCGTGAAGCGAGGGGCCACGGTAACGCCGGCGACAAGAACCGTGAGAAAATTGTTTACCGTAACGCGGGGCCGGCTTTTTTATCGAGTGACGACGATAAAAATCGTCGTGACGCCGTGCCGGGCGAGCAGAACCGGTGACAAAGTGCGGGGGAGTTGGTCGGTGCCGCGGCGAACTGGATCGAGCACATTGCGCGCGTACTCTTTACACGCTACAGGGTGTCGCGGAACTCTTTCCGCGCGTTAACACGTTCCGTGCCACGTGTACCATCGATGGTACACGCTTGCATGTTTACTTAGTGAACTGAACAAATTGTTTACAAGAAATTTAGAACCGAAGAATCAATTTCCACCGCAAGAATGGGCGTTGATAAGTTTTTGTTACGTTGTTATGTGTACGAGAATTAATAATTGCACGTAATACATCAAGTTTTAGTAAAATATCAAAGTGTGAAGATTCGAGTAAAAAAAGCTCGGCACGGAACGTGTTAAGGGATGATCCCCGAGCTGATTCGAAGTCACCTTTCCCCTTTGCGAAAATGGTCCCTGCAGCTTCGTCAACGAGTTGTTAACACTAAACGCACCGAGGTGGTTACGATGCAGAAGGGGTTAACAAAATTCGTTTCTTAATGCTTCCGTTATTGGTAGATCGCGTATGTCTGTCTCGCGAAGTGCGATTTACAGTTGTTAAAATTATCAAGATAATTCAGATTGTTCAAAAGACACTTTCAGAGGAGAACAAATATCTTAATCGAAGCATTTATTGCGACAGAAATGGCGAAAAGTTTATATAAATTCTTGTGACGAAGATTTCGTACAGAATCTATTACAATTAGATAATTAATCATCTATCTTAAACAGAAATAATTAGGTAATTTTATTTAAATCATTTCAATTCGTCTGTTAGCAATACCCGATCATTTATTTAATTCCATTGCCAAACATTCACTGATCACTACACGATTGAAATACACCGGGTCAAACTGACCCCGCGACCGCAGCCCGAGGGTTAAGCAACTACACGAACATATAAAATGTTTAAAATGCGTAAAACGTATGAAATGCAAATACCGCAAGTTAGTTGCGGTACTGTAAATCGTGCGAGCGCAACGGCGCCGGGTGCGAGGGGCCAATAACTCGTTAACAAATGCGCGGCGAACATTTTCGCCACTGAAGAAGTTACTTCAAATCACCTGAGAAATCACCTATTTCCTGTTAACGGGAGTTCTGGGACACTCTGTACACCCGCCGCCGAGGCAAGTACCCGGTCGCAGCCGGTCTCTCCCTTTCTTCCAGGGCGAATTTGTCAGCCGTCGTAAATTCGAGGAGAGGCGCCGCGAGGCGACGCGTCGATTCCCTCGATTTACGGGCTCGCGTTCGCCCGCTATTTATTTGTTTATGGAGCCCGGAAGGCGACTCGCGGACCCCGCGGCGTGCTATCCGCCGACCTGGCCCTCCTCGTCTCCAGTCGCCTCCGGACGATCGGAACTCGGAAGGGAAGCACGACACGAGAAAGACACTACCCCTGTTGCCTGTCGATTCTTGGCCCGATCTCGCTTTATCTACTCCGCCGCTTCTATTAGGACACGTCAGATTGAATCGCCGTTTCCGGAACACGAAACAAACACGATGGATTCTCGATAATCAGAAAAACATCCGCACAGATCCTTGTCTAATCGAGGATTCCTGAACGTCGATATACATGTATATACATGTATACTCGTCCGGATGCTTGCTTTGATTGATCGAATCTCTTCGTTCCGATCGCTGTTTCTGCAAATAGAATCACGTTTTATGTTTTTCTTTGCCGCCGGATCCGAGAGTGCGTTCGACTGGCGGAATTTTTTGTCGGACTCGAGAGTTCATTTTTATGCTTATCTTCTCTTTTATACTTATTTTATGATACTTTTCTGCTTGGACGTTGTTTAACGTGTCCTCTGATTTTGTGTGCGTGTGTGTTTTTTTGTGGATATTTGTGTGTATGATAGTTGCGTTAAAATCTAAAATCAAGTCGTTTCTTGCGATCTATGCTAGCTTTTCAAACTTTTGTTTTTTATTTTATGCAGGTAAGATGAGTTTTAATTTTATGTCTATTTGTTTGTATAATATTTGTCACAATTGATTGTATAATACACGGAGCTTTGGAGAAATATTTTAACAATTTTTGCTTGCGCAGAGTCTTCGTCGTCCGTGTGAATGTTTGAACAGCAATTTTAATTTTGCTAGTTTTCAATCTCCCTTGATCTCCTCGTAATCTAACATCATCTTAGTATAAAAATAGAGAACCGTGTCAAAATGTATTGTTATCCTACAATTCTTTTCAACCTTTCCTCCATTATAACTGTCAACCGTTAATTTCTATTATAAATTCACAAAATCCACGTTCTATCATGAAACATAATTTTCTACAAACAGCTGTTTCCTTTCTTTAACTTTTAACCCTTTGCAGCCGAAGCTATTTGAATTCGAAATCCAGAACATGATTTCTGATCTACAGAATCTCCATTTTATATAATTTATTGCAATTTATACAAGTGAAATTGAACCTGATGGCAAGTACAATGCCACTTTAACAGTTTCTTAAAGCTATAAACGAGTCAAATGCTCTTAGAATGATTTTGAAAAATAGCATACCAATTTTTAGTGGCGCCTCAAAGTCTCCACTCGAGTGCAAAGGGTTGAAACTGAGTCCCCGGAAACGAAAGTTCGCCAAAACTCACCGGCTTCGTATTAACCCTTTGCACTCGAGTGGCGATTCTGAGGGACCATTGAAAATACTTGTTCGCATTTCGAAATAATTCGCAGATTATCAGACTTGTTTATATTCTAAAAACTGTTGCCAATATTAATGCTGTACAGGCCACAAGACTCAGTTTCATGTGCATCAATGAGCCGTTTATTTTGAGTGGCATAAGTCACTTTGTTTTTAAGTCGATATATTTAAGGGTTTGCGTTTTAACACGTTTAAAAATATGGATGCTAACTTTCGAGAAGATTTACTTGTATTTGTTATCTCAGGATACTGATATTTTTCTCAGTATAAATAATTTCGTATAAACATTAAAAAATCACCACTTTCCATTACGGTAAGGTGACTGAAGCCACTTTCAAAATAAACGGCTCAAATTATAATAAATTATATAACACGGAAATACTGCAGATCGAGAAAACAATTTCGGCTTTAGACTTAAAATAGTTTCGAGTGCAAAGGATTAACCAAGTCAACTGTGTTAAATGTTAAACGTCTTGAAATTTGACAATATATTTTCGTGTCCACTAAAATAACAATTTAAATAGCCAATGTCCACTTTTTACGCGCGACGAGTATACTCGTGAAACAACACAGCTGACTGGTTAAATATCGGCGACGAGTGGGGAGCAAAGCACCCACGGTCTAGCAGAAGAATAAAAATGGAAAAAGCCGTGTCAGTGAAACGGGTCATCGAATCCGCGGCTGAGAAACGATAATCGGCGCCGAAAACCGTCGAAGCTTCGCTGTCGGCGGAGCGAGCGTTCCGCGAGTGATTCGCGCGTCGTCGCGGCCCGCGGACCGTACGCTTTCACCGTGGTATCCGAAAACGTTTTGCGCCGACAAGATACAGGAAATAAATGCGTTTCGGTATGTGTCGTATCGCGGCCCGTTTTTCGCGAAATTTCACCGTGCGGAACGGTTATCGCGACGGGCCGCGGCTGCTGGATGTTCCAAATTGCTGGTCGTTTCTGGCCCGTCCGTGCCCGCCCCTCTTCTCCCGGTTTCCTCCGCTCGTGACAGAAGCGAGATCGTCGCTTAAGTCTCGCCCTTCTTCTCCCCCCTCCCCCCTCGGTTCCTTCGCAAGAAAAGCTTTCTCCATCTGGCGGGACGCGTGATTCCCTGCTCGCCGGCTGGCAACACCCCAAAACTTATTAATTTTCCCGTCTTCCGGATCGACGTCCTTCCAAATCGTACCGGAAGACATCGCGTGTACGCGACTTTATTCGCGACCGGATTCGACTCCACGACTTCCGGGCCCGTTTTAATCCGGGACACCGGATGCGCCACGCGACTAAGCGGGTCGCAGTCCAGATGCTCTGGAAGTTGATTTATGAATTTCTGTGCGCGCGCCCGACGAACGCTGCGCGGAAACTATGCGGAAAAAGAAGGCAGAAGCGGGTTAAGTCTCTCGGGCATTGATTCGTTAGGCCTCGCGGAGATGCATTTTGTATTTGGAGATTTTTCTTTATTAGGAATCGGGGATCGCGATTTTGAACGATGTCCCAAAATTATGGTTGTTCAGGGAAATGAGTTCCTGAGGTGATTTGGAGTAACTTTTTCCTTAGCGAAAATGCAATCCGCGGCTTCGTTTACGAGTTATTAACGGAAAACAGTGACCAATGAGAGGCGAGCTCGGCTAGCGGCCGGTCATCCAGCGGGCGAAGCCCAGTTCCGCTTATTGGCTCGGCCGCCTCGCGCCAACTGATCTTGCCTCTCATTGGACAGTGTTTTTCGTCGATAACTCGTAAACGATGCCGCGGATTGCATTTTCGCTAAGGAAAAAGTTTCTTCAAATGACCTCAGCAACCCCCCATTTCCCGGAAATACCATAATTTTGGGACAACCTTCGTTCAGGACACTTTATTTTTGTCTTGCATCAATACAAGATGAAACTATTTTCAAATAGCTTGCAATCGTTTCTTTTGGTTTATTTTCTCATTGTATTTTATTTTTTATTACGTGTCTCTGTCGAATTAAAAAACTCTTATTGTTATACTTTCTGTACGTATGCCATTAATTATATACTTATTATAGTATATGTAGGTCACACGTAAAATAGGGACCTCTACTAGAAATCTTATAGCATGCAGACTTTTTTTATTAATATCGACACGGTATTGTCTTCAAAATGATTTAGTCCAATCCCTTCCCATTAACTATAAAAAAGAACGAAATCATCTAATTCGATAATTGAAATAATTACGATAACAGAAATCTGACTTATATTTCTGCAATTCACTTTCGCTATAGCAATTGCTATAGCAATCATCGTAATTGAACACGAAATTGTTTGTGCCTTCGCCAACGAAGAGATCAAATTTGCCTAATTCTCAGCTGCGGTTTATCATCGAGAAATCGATTTTTAATGCGTTGATAATTAAAATCCTGATTGAGATGGGAAAGGCAAGCGTCTTCTAATCGATTCGGTTGTCTGCGGTCGACGCCGGTGATTGTAATTGGACCATTATTATGGATCGATTCATTGTCGATGCGTCAAAGGTTCGTCTCGCGGCGCCGCGTCCATTTCGATCACGCTTCATCGGCGTTTAGCCCGTAACGAACGATCCGGCGATAACAGCGAAATTAGGCGTCTTGATCGCCTGTTTCGGCTACGGCGAGCAGGTGTACACAGTAAATTAAACGGTGCGTTTTTAATGAAACGCGCCCGTAGACGACCGATTGAACCTGGAAACGCTTCGAAACTGCGCACTTCCGGCCTCTACGCTTTTTGCACGACGTTATAGAGCGTAAATTATACGCTTCCTCTGGGAACGTTGTGCCAGTATTCTGCGAGAATTCCGAATTGATTGAAATGAATTAGATAAGTATATATTTTATTCAGTTTCTACGTTTAATTCCTTTTTTTAATGAAATATAGTTCCAGCATGCATGAGTTTCATTACGTTAACACCTTTTCAGAGAAGCTCGAAAACATGACCGAGTTATTGGATTCCATAATTAACCACTTGCACCATGATTTCTCGTACAACTACGTCGATTAGCTCTTCTTCGTCCTTGATAATTTCTCTCGCAGAACGAAACGATTTTTGTTACTTTTGCGTCTTCGATCATTTTCGTCGCTAAACTTTCATATAACAGAAGAATCAGATTTTGCTTCAATTTACAAGAAATGCATAACGTTTTTGTATTTGGTAAATCTTTACATTCTTCTGTGAAATTTTCAGCACGACACTGACTCGTTATAGTGCAAAGGGTTAACATTTGCATAGTTCAATGACGTCAGAATTTAATGTCTTCGACTGAATTCAACGTAATGCTACTGTATTAATTATATATATATATCAATTATATATTTATTATTATTTAATTATATATATCAATTATATATATATATATATATATCAATTATATATTTATTATTATTTAATTATATATATCAATTCCAATACAATTACTGTAACAATTACAATTAATATACGAGAAACAATCGAAACAATTTTAATATTATCAAATATGTTATATTTAAAAAAAAACTGTTAAAAGTGCAACCCTGTTGCACGAGTCATAGAATTCAATTTCACGTGTACAAAATGCACTAGTTTACACGAAATGTATCTAGTTCTGAAAATCTGTCGCTATAGTTCAGAAACTCTTCTCCGAATTTACAATTAATTTGGCATGAATAAATAAAATAAACGTCGGCATACGATAAGCATAAATTTTCTTCTTCACACAAGAAAACGTTGCAGACAGAACGTCGCTAACGAACGTACACAGCTGCGATGAAAATCGTACAGCAAAATATCGAACTCGATGGATAAATGATAAAAAATCGGGACAAGTTAAAACGATCCCGCCAACGTTCTAAAATGCTTAAAACTTCCCTGCCGCTTTAAACCGTATCCACCGATCTCGTACCCAAAATGCTTAGGCTAGAGATAAATTGGGTGTCGCCGCAGTGAAGATAATCGCCACAAAGAACGCGGATCCGCCGAGATGGCCGGAGTGCAGTCGTTTATTCCCCATTGTTTAGCCTGGCCGGCGCAGTCTCCGACGTCGAAACCGTGGTCCGATGCACCGTCAAACAGGACAATTAACGCATATACGCGTAAGGCGTGAATATGAGAGCGGGCCGTTCTCGGGCCGGTCGCCAAACGACCATAGATTTCGGTCCAGCCGTCCGTGCTAATGACCACCGCGCGGCCGGTGCCTGTCGCGCGTTTCACCGACCAATGAACAGATTCGGAGGGGTTGTTTCGTCCCCCTCTCCCTTCTCCTTTCGCCCCTGCGGGCCCCGAGCCACCCCCATGAACGGCGTCTTTCCGCTTCGGAACTCCTGGCTCCGGGCTCTCGGTCTACTCTCGAGGATCACGGCCGAGATTTTCGAGGAAATATCGAGGGATCAGGGATTTTCTCGAATTTATCGACTGTTTTCGAGTCGGGAATCGTCCGCCGACTGCCTCGCCTCGGTCTCGTCCGGAACGATATCTCGCAGGGCTCTCGGTCTCGATGAGACCGAGCGATGATCTCCGACGTCGAATAAAACCCCGTGCCCGGAAAACGCTCGGCCGGCCGGCGCTACGTGCACGGTCTGCGGGGAATGGACTTTCCAAAGGCAGTTCGGGCTTGTTGGTAGTCGCATCGGAGACAGAACAGCAGCGCAAATACAGCCGTGAGAAGCCGGAATCTTTATTGGCCGGTCGGCGGCGATGCCTCCGGAAACGGCTGCGAGCTCCGGAAACTATCGACGCTCGACGGTTCGATACTTGCTTTGGCAGTTTCGCTTGCAGCACTCGTTCTCTATTGGACAACGTTTCGGGAACATTATTTTCCTGTCGTTTACGCCCATGATTTATTTTACGGTTCCGTTCATTAGCATCCGTTCGTCCCCGACCGTTCAACGCCGCAGCCATTTAACGGGACATAGTTGTGCCGAAAATTATGCCATATGATAATAAAGGCGATAATAAATGTGATAATTAATTATAAGTATTATAATATAATTATAATTAATTATAAGTATTATAATATAATTATAATCAATTATAAGTATTATAATATAATTATAATTAATTATGAGTATTATATACTATAATTATAATTAATTATAAGTATTATAATATAATTATATATAATATATAATATATATTATAACATAAATATAATTATTATAATAATTATAATTAATGATTATTATTATAATTACGATCGTCAGGTTAAGCTAATGTTATAAAATTGATGACACAGTATAATATAAGTTATCATAAGTTATCGATTGCCAAATCAATTTTATATCAATTCGTACAATATTATGAAAACACCGTGCTTATTTTAAAATATTTCTGTTTATTCAAGCACCATTTTCCACCGTTCCACCATTTTCCTCACAGTCACAATCGTTCGATATAATTTCTAAGAAAGGAAAACAATTAATATTTATTGTGTGTCCACATTTACTTGAATTCACAAATATATTGATGACAGGAGAACAGAATTTTCTATGAACTTAAAACAGTAGGATAACATTCAGAACTATCAGAACTATCTATGTAAAATAAAAACCTTGTCATAACTTACGGAAATTTGTTGCGAAAATTTTTATGTACAATATCCTATCATTGTATTTTTATTGTATTGTAAAAATGATATAATATAATACTTTCGTATCCTCTTCAAATTGTTGTGTCTACGAAACTTTATATTATAAACAACAGGGTGACCCAAAAATGTCTCGCAATCCGAAAGTGGCGGGTTCCTCAGGTCATTTGAAGCAACTTTTTCCTTTACAAAAATTTTCTCCGGGGCACCGTTAACGAGTTATTAACGAAAAACAGTGACCAATGAGAGGCGAGCTCAGCTGGCGCGAGGCGACCGAGCCAATGAGCGGAACTGGTCTTCGTGCGCTGGTTAGCTGAGCCGCCTCGCGTCAGCCGTACTCGATTCTTATTGGTCACTGTTTTTCGTTAATAACTCGTTAACGGTGCCTCGGAGAACATTTTTGTAAAGGAAGAAGTTGCTTCAAATGATCCGAGGAACCCGCCATTTCTGGATTGCGAGACATTTTTGGGACACCCTGTATATTACATATAAACTATCGGAATACGAACTATCGACAATCATCGATAGTTCCTGTAAACTATCGGAAACTGAAGACAGTTTCACCACCACAAACGTAAATTGTCGAAAACGACCACGTAAACAGCGATCGTCGTTTCGAAGCGAGGACCGCTCGCGAGACCGAAGGATTAGATTTTTCTGCGAATCTGTTGCTAAGTGAACCGTGCAGGTGGAAGGGATCGGGAACGATGTTCGGTGTACTCGGGAACGTAAACCGGAACGGAAGGTAGCCCAGAATAGCGTGGTCGAAGGTTTAGGGTGTCTCAGGGCTCGGGATTCCGGGTTCACCGGGTACGCAAACGCTTCTGGCCTATCCGATCAGGCTTCCTCACCTCGGCTATAATCATGTTAATTAATTGGCTGCCGGTCCGCCTTGCTGGCTGTGGTTCGCGAGGGAATACGTTGCGGTCTGGCTGGGTCTGGTTGCCAACCTTGTCTCTAGCTTTGGAGTGGCGGCATCAAGGACGCGCGATTGTTGTCCCTGCGCCGGATCATCTCGGTCGCCCGGGAGTGAAAGAGGAATTAAGCGTCATTGTGCCCTGATTGAACCGTAATTTTCCCTCGGAAAGGGAACCCCACCGCACCCGGTCCGCCATTCGGCTTCTCCCACGCAATAACCGGCCAGCGGCGGCATTCGATCGTAACAGGATCCGAATTTCTGGGATTATCGCCCCGAAATTTTCCTGAATATCCTGCCCAATGATCCGATTAAATTGCTTGTGACGCGATTTCTGGGATTTAGGCTGCTCGACGGACAACCGACGGTATCAGCGAATTTCGGTTCGCAGGGCGAGCCTGTTTTAGTAACCAATTCGCGGCGGAATATCTCTTCCGTGTTCGTAGATTGAGCAAGCGGCGGTCGATAAGTGATTGATTCGTAACGCGATGCATCGATGCTCGAATCTCCGTGATATGCGGCCAAAATTATGCTACGATTTCGATGGTGTTCGAAAGTCGCGTCACTTAAAAAGAGAAACGCGTATTCAATTTTCGATTCGCTGCGTCGTGCAAGACTGTCTTAAGAGGAAATCGATGACGGACTACGATGTTAGCGGTACTTCGAGCTTTAACCCTTTGCACTCGAAGCCATTTTAACTGTAAATCTCAGATAATTTTTATCCGACTTACAGTATTCCCATTTTGCAGGACAACGTGCATTTTATGCATACGAAATTGAGTCTTGCGATTCATACAACGGTTGCACTTTTAATAATGTTTAAAATTGAAGCTTCGATGATATGGAAATGATCTTAGAACGTGATATAACGATTTTAGTGGTGCCTCAGGGTCACCACTCCAGTGCAAAGGGTTGAAACAAGTCTAGGTTTATCTTCGTACGATTCTGTTCCACGAATTTATATATTATTATTATATAATAATATAATATATATAATATATTATTATTATATAATAATATAATATATATAATATATTATTATTATATAATAATATAATATATTATTATATAATTTATATATTATTATTTCCACGAATTTATTATTATTATATTTTATATTAATATTCAGATTGCAAAGACACATTTACGAGTTATCTGTACAATGTATGCGTTGCTTGCGGCAAATATTACGACAACACTCGTTCAGGATCAGAATAAATGTCAGTTGATTGCTGTCACTTCAATGAGCCTAATAGAGACTCGATCAGTTTCGTTTAAATAGTAACTTCAAAAGAACATATTAAATTACATCGATCCACAAATAATTCGATGAACTTTGTCTAAGATTGTTGTGGTTCCTGAACAATTTTCTTTAAAAAATTCTCTAACCGTTGATCTTGAAAACATTTCCATAGATAAAGCGTTAATAAATTATGTATACATAATTACGTACATGTAAATAACCGTGATAAATATCCGTTTCATCGAATAAACTGTAATATATTTATACAGCACGGTCGCATTAATTCCTGTCAGTGTGTGTTCCGTGCATGATATACGAGGCGCAGTTGCAGTCAATGCGAGATAATGTTTGTACAAAACAAACGCACGGCAGAAAATTACTGGACATACCGAATAAAGGCGAATCAATCGGCGACAAGAAGCATCAGGCAGGACGCGGTGTCAGAGCTACAGAACGATGCACGGATCAAAGTGCAATTAAAACGATACAGTTATTTACATCTGGCGAGACCGCGCGAGAAAGGAACAAGCATCCCGTACAATGGAAAAACGACAGCGGACAGTAATCAACAATGGGAATATTTAAACAACCATCGACTGAGATAAGCTTCGACTGTCCGAAATTTCATGCTGAAATAATACCATTCGACGGGGCGCCTGTGCTGCCTGCACAAAGTGAAAATAACGCGACGCTTGGCTCGCGCGAGCGACGAAACAATAAAGATTTCCCGGTCGCGTATCAGCGAGCGCGCGGCTCGCGAATAAAACTGCGCCCGGCGCTTCTCCGTCGCGATTACATCGGGGGTGACGATTCGTGCATTCCCGCGGCCGCCTGGAAGTGCAACAAAAAAAGGCGTCCGGTTCGGTCCATTGAACGTAGACGCGTAAAACCGACGCAGCGCCGGCAAACCGGGCGCGAATAATTTCAGCACAGCGCCGTGTAAAAACCACGGGGGAACACCGGTAATTCCTCGTAATTCAATTCCCCGTCCCATTTCGCGCGCCTCATTTCCATCGAAGAAAAGATTCGCGATCGAACGAACGAACCGGCTCGGGCCGGGCCGGGCCGGGAACGGCTCAGCGTTCCCGGAAAGTTTCCGTCGAACGGTTAGGGACCGTGGCGTCGGTGGTCGCTCGCCGTTTCAGTTTTAAACCTCGGAACACTTAAGACAGGGTGCCGGGGGCTTTTAGAAGTTCCGTTGGAGTAGTTCCGGGGCGACGAGAAAAAGTCGGCTGGACGGGCCGGGCGCGGGCAGAAGGGAGAAGGCCGGGACCGCCGGGGCGCGAGATGTTGTCTTTGCGGGGGGCGAATCATCGTCCGTCGACGGGGAACCACGTCGACATACATCGAATGTCAACTTTGACTCCAGTTTCAGGGTAGGTGTCGTAGTTCAAAGCATCCGCAGTTCTGTTAAATCAATACCACTATTGGCGAACGCTGCCGATGGAACGGGATACTAGGGGCGGACATCTAACACCGTTATCCGGGCAAACAAAGTGACAAAAAGGCCGGGGCTCTCGTTCAACGCCGGCTTCGTGACTCGCTTCTGCAGCATTAATGCGAACCGGAAACAGAGCGCGCGGCATCCGTTGCGGCTGTTACGTTCGATCGGCGTGCGTAAGAAAATGGGGGGAAAAAAACGAATACGGTTTCGACTTTCGAGGGAACGTTTAGCGATCGGCACAGCGAGATGTCTGGCGAAGAGAATTTCGTTGAACGTTCATTTGTAACATTGAAGAGAGTAGAAAGTTTTAACGCGAAATTGATTTTATCGGTACAATGATAATTATATCCGTTAAATTGTAATTACACTTTTATTTAGTAAATAGATAACGTGACAAGGTATCAGCGCACCGCCGACTGATAAATTTCTAGAAATTGGAATTCGGATGAATAAGTTATTTATTTGAAATTTCTAGTATTATATTTGAAATTTGCTCTATAAATTATTCTATATATATTAATATAATATAATATAGTCTATAGATATTAATACTTTTATCGACGATAATGTCAAATGATTGAAAAACGACTAAAATTAATTGATCGATGTTAAGCGTGTTACTCGGAGCAAATTGAGCGGGGCAAACTGAGCCGCATCGATAATCGAAATAATTAGATTAATAATTACGTAACACATAATAATATTTACGACAGTAAATAAATATCAACGAAAGGAATTTTGCGAGCAGAGAAAATATCTGCTGAATTCGAAGCGCATGAATTCGAGAAACGCTATATGTATAGTAAACACTCTCCAATCGTCCCTCAACTTTAAAAGAAAAAGACTGGACAATCTGGGAAGAGTCGCCGATTGTCGACGACTATAAAAACGAGCCGCGATGCTCTAATCGTATCTCCTCTTCCCAAATTGCCCATTTCTGTGCGCAATCCGCGAGCGAAAATTAGGAATAAATTACTGCGTAATCTAATTACGACAACAGAAATCTGACTCGCATAATTCGACGGCGCAGCTTTTAATCGATCGCGTCCCTCGGAATTCTATCGAACGAATCATTGATCAGATTTCCAGAACAGCTTCTCGGCGTTGGCGTACAAACGATCGCGCTGATTAAAAGCCTCCGGGCGACGTCGCATTGTAAACAGAACCGATTTGCTGATAAGGAACGATCATTGAGCGAGTGAACGGCCTCTAGCCACATCGACGATTCAGGGTTAAATGAAACGTTACCGTGAATCGCCTCGCAGTAGATCGTATTTTACGATTAACCTTCGGCTTAGAGGCGCACCGTGCGTCGAAGAGAACGGTAACCGATACTGTTACCAATCGACTGTCTTCGGTTTCAGTGGTAAATTGTTTACCGGTGATCTTGCGAAGCCCGTTCTGAAGTTTCAATCTACGACGTAATTATGCACACACACTGTTTTGTTTTTGCTGGAAGGATATCGGGCGGAGCTGTAGGACGAAGGAGAAGGGAGTGGGAGGAGCCAAACGACGCAACAAAAACAGTGTACACAATTTACGGAATTCTTGATGCCTTTCGTTCCGCGTTCGCAATCCTTTTACCAGCATTAACACGTTCCGTGCCACGTGTACCATCGATGGTACACGCTTGCATGTTTACTTAGTGAACTGAACAAATTGTTTACAAAGAAATTTAGAACCGAAGAATCAATTTCCACCGCAAGAATGGGCGTTGATAAGTTTTTGTTACGTTGTTATGTGTACGAGAATTAATAATTGCACGTAATACAACAAGTTTTAGTAAAATATCAAAGTGTGAAGATTCGAGTAAAAAAAGCTCGGCACGGAACGTGTTAAACAAACCCAAACTGTCATCGAAGCCAAATTAATCAATTGTATTTTGTTTCGGTATTCGATAATCTTCGATAATCGATTAATCATTATGGATTATTGAATTATGAAAAGTGTTTTCTATAAGTGTATTCAATATAAATTTTGATGAAGAAGTCTGTTATACAGAATCGTGAAAAAGTTTTTGATTTTATGGCTTGGAAAAGCTCTGTACAGAACCCAGTGGGCGGAGTCAATGAGTGGGAGGTGGAGCAATGGGAGGAGCAACGTGACTTAACGAGAATAACGTCTATTATTTTACAGTAAAATTAGATTCTCCTATTCTATATTATCAATTCAACGATAAATCAGTGGCTCTAATTAGCCAATCAATTCTGTTCCAGACTATTCAGTTATCTGCCACATTATTTTTAAACTGATGCAGTCCCTCGAATAATTGACTATAACTCGTTTAATCCATAAACCTCGATCATCAACTGTATTGCAAAAGATCCCCTACAAGTTGCCTGCATAAAATGAACGATAATTTACAGTACAGAGCCGAATGGGCGGGGTAGATGGCTAGGAGGCGGAGCCGGAGATCGAATTCGGAACGGGTAAAGCTCGGCAATGTTTCCACATAGGCCCGCGGAACGGTATCGGGATCGTGTTTCTTCTGGCGCCGAGTCTCGCATTTCTATCGAGAATCGAGGTACGTACTAATAACTAGCAGAGAAGACCCGAAGTACCGTGTTCTATGGACTCTGTCCGCGTTTATGTTACTGCAATCCGACCGATAGGTAATCCAAGCACTCGTAGCGTTTCATCAAAAACACACGCGCGGCCGCTCATTATCGTTAATTCAATAGACGGAACAGCAAAAGGGAAGCAACCGCATGAATAAACATTTACTCTGGTCTGAACAAATTCCTTCTCGCCGGCACGGCGCGGATTCGCCGAATCCCGGGCGAATCTCGAGTTACCGCGGGCAATTTCTGGGCGAATTTCCAGGGGCGTGGGGAGGGGCGAGGGGGAGCCTCCTTACCAAAACGATAGCTTGACAAACACTGATTGCGGGGGTGGGCGGCGAGATAAAGCACGGTATCGTCGATTTCCTTTATCAGTCGAAATTGCCCTCGTTATCGAGAGATATTCCGACGGTGTCGCGACGTCGCCGCTCATCCGGCGGGCTCCGCCGGCCCCGCGAGGGAAAACACCGTCGAACGTGCGTCATGAGAAATTCATTTCCACGGGCCTGCGTCCCCCGTTAATCCGATTTCGCCGCGACGCGACGTCCAGCCCCTCGCAAAAAAATAAAAAAGACGCCAACAAGCCCGACGGGCATCGCCGGCGTTCCGTTCCGTTAATCGTCCGCAGGTGACAAGAAATCCCGATATCGGCGCCGATTTAATATCGATTCCGACGGAACGTCCCCGCGCGTTCCAGCATTCCCGTCGATATTTATTACCGTTATCAATATTTTATTGCCGTCGCTTTGAACCCCCCATATTTCGGCTGCCCGGGCTGCCGGGGGTGGTTTCACTGTCCAATCGAAAAAAAAGCGCGCCATGATCGATTTTTCGACGAACCGACTGTCCCAGGAAAATGCTACTATTAATCCGTTTACTGGTCGGATAGGAATGCCGTGATTCTCTGTGGATTTTTTTTTTTTTTTAAAACGTTGCCGAAGAAATTAGATTTGATCGCGATTTTCGATTTACCGGTTTATAATTTCATCGAGCCCATTCTATTCTCGACGTTTTTTCTCGATTATCTCGATTTATTTTTTAATGGTTTGTATATTAATGTCTTTGTTGTTTCGATTTTATGGGCGTATGCGCAGTGAAAATACTGTTGCTATTGTCTTTGTGTAAAATGTTAGCTTTAGCATGACGGATTTTTGTAATCACGAAATAAATTCTTCTTTTTTCAGTTCAATTTTTGTAAATATTGAAACAGACGCATTTTATAAATATATCAATAGCATTAGAATCATCCCCCAACATCATCGACGAAGGCAATTTCGAATAACATTCTTCGCACGTGAAAATTCGAGCTAAAAGAGTCGAAGAAATGATTCTCGTGTGAGGAAATTATACCATTATGATTCCCACAATCAATTCCATTATATATATATATATAAAACAGGTCCCTGCAACCCTGAATGGGGCTCACTTTCCACTCAGACGAGATATAGGTGTGGATCGACACCCAATGAATTATTTCGCCACCTAAACATGGATCTCCAGAAGCCCCATTACCATTTGTCTCCTAGTGTAGACACACGTCTGTCAAAATTTTTCGATGTCCGACTTTCTATTGACTCGCACTACTTCGAAGCTTGCGGCATTTGTTCGGAAAATTCTCGAAAATCGTGAGCAGTAGGATGTTCAATGAAAAGTCGGACATCGGAAAACATTGAGAGCCCGATTATTTATTGACCTGTACCACGCGAAAATCAAGTAAAATCTGCGAACTTGTAAGTAGTACGAGTCAATGAAAAATCAGAGGTCGACAAATTTAAACCGTCCGACTTTTTAAAAGTAACAGAACTAAAAGGTTCTAAGTTTCAGAATTAATCCCTTTGCATTTTTTTCAAAGTTACAATGATCAGAGTTGCTTTCATTGTAACAATCTCCTAGAAAAAGAAAGAAAATTTATATTTACTGCGACAATATTGATTACAAATATCGATTACAATTTTGTTGCGACTTAAAACGCCAGAATAACGTTCGACAAGGGGTTGATATTATCTCCTTATACATTTTTTCCAATTAGAATGTACACATTTTTATTGCACACATAATTTGGACACGCGCGATACGTTTTTCTTGATCAAACATCGTACTTATTCTTATATTATATATATGTACTTATTTTTCTCTGGTTTCACATTATTTAGATATCTTGATCACTTTGTCTTCTATCGCATAATTTCATTTCCTTTTTCTTTAATTCTTTTCGATATTCCGCTTGATGACATAACCTTGACATAATATGCCATATGGTATAATATATGGTATAATATATATATATTATCTCCTCGAGGAGGTGTCTCCTTTTCATAATAATAATAATAATAATAGTAATGATAATAATAATACTTATTTAAAAGGGAGAAACTCTCTGTGTTATATTATACCATATATTGCATATTATGTCAAGGTTATGTCATCAAGCGGAATATCGAAAAGAATTAAAGATATTATATAATATATATAATATATATGGTATAATATATACTATATAATATAATATATGGTATAATATAACACAGAGAGTTTCTCCCTTTTAAATAAGTATTATTATTATCATTATTATTATTATTATTATTATGAAAAGGAGACACCTGTGTCCCAGACTCGCAGTAGGTTCGAACCAGGCATCCCCGGGTCCAAATGGACCCCGCGCTCGAGGAACCAGGAAAATCGCGTAGCCAACTGAATTTCGTCGGGCTAAAACGACCCGGTGAGAATGCAATGCTCATTGAGCCGTCGCGGGGGGTGGTTCCGGTGGGCCGGGAGTCCAGGGCGTACTCGCCCTCATGAATTTCTCGCGAGCAGCCGCAAAAATGCTCGGAACTAACTATATTTCCCCAGCCGACCTCGAATTTCTCCGGGGCGGCCCTCTTAACGGTCTCCGCGGGGTTCTCAAGCAACAAACTACCCTCGGGCGGCGAGCGAGCCCAAGTTTCTCCCTAGTTTTCCCCCAGTTTCTCAACAAGCGGAGCTGGCGGCTCGCGCGGGGCAAAAAGAGAGGGAGCGAGGAGGCTTTCACGGAGACAGAAGCTCTGTATTCGCTAATTGAACCCGTAGTCCGGCGATTAGCCGTGTCGAGCGTGTAATCGCGAGCGGAGGACTCGCGGCGGCTAACGTTAATTTAATTAAACACGTCCGACGGTCTTTCACCCCTCGGCTCCGCCTCGCCTCGCCTCGCCTCGCCGCGCCATGCCGCGTCCAAGCTTCGCGAGAATATTCCGCCGGCCGAGGTATTCTCGCACCTGCTTTGCTTCGAGACCCCTCGAGACGATTAATCAAATTAAACGTCCGATTTCCGGCTCGAGTTACCTCTCTCGCGCTAACGAGCCGCCCTCCTTCTTTCGACCCACCCTCGCCTTCCACGCGCAACGCCGCCGAGACACTTTCTGCACTCGCGTGCCGGAAGCACCGGGAAACAAATTAACCCTTCGAGTATCGACCTTCCGGTTACACGGCTCGAAATCATGCGGTACATGCGACACCGTCCGACTCGCTTGCACCTTTGTTGCGAACTATCCGGCGAGGTGTTATCGCGGATATTTATGCGATATGGAGATTGTCCACGATGAATGCAAGGGAACGTTGCCACACGGATTCATTTCTTCTTCTTGTCTGAAGCTAATTCTTTGACAAGTTGCTTAGAATGTGGTTGCGTTTTCAAACTGTAGTAACACATATACTATATAATGTATAGTATAGTTATATTATATATATATATATATATATATATATATATATATATATATATATAACGTATATATACTAATAATATATATGTTATATATACTATAATATAACTATATATATAGTTATATTATATATATATTATAGTATATATAACATATATACTATATAATGTATATTATAGTTATATTATAGTATATATACGTTATATAGTATATATAACATATATACTATACTATAGTAACAATAGTTATTAACGTATCCATTGTTGTGATCGGGGCTGGATTAAATTTATGGAGAAAATATTTCAAATAGTATTTTAAATAATAGATTCCTCCACGATTATTATGTTAATGAAATAGCATTTCGAATAGGACATGAAAGTTCACTGGAAGAAATATTTTTCTTCGATGATCCAAGCTAAAGCATGAAATAAATATTTTGCTTCGATAATGTAAAACGATTTTGGCAATCGAAAGCATGAAAATAAACATTTTATTTGGACAACGCAAATTTCCTTAGAATTATTATGTATGATTTTGTACATTTCTGCTGGGATGTCGAGGTTATTTTGTTATTATTCTGGCGACTTAAGTCGAAAGATATAATCAATATTTATTTTCTCGCAGTGAATATAAATTTTCTTTTTGTTTTCTAAGACTCTGTTAGAATGAAAAAAATTCTGAACTTCATAGCTTTGAAGAAAATGGTGAAGGATTAATTCTGAAACTTAGAATTTTGGTCACAGTTGACAATTTTTCCCATTAATAATTGAGATCATCGCCTTGAACATAAGAAGCCGGTGTATGATTTTTCGTTATCTGTTGCGCTCTCGTCCCGCAAAAATTGTCAGAAGATCCAAAATCGCCGTATAGTTGATCAGTGTCGAAGGAAGTTCCGCATAGCGCGCAACAGTCGGTGCCGGACACACAAACACGCACAGTTGCAGGTGAGCTAATCACACGGATGCAAAATGCTTTGAGCAGAATAAATTCCGTGGCCGCGAAACCGCGGCGAATTTTCTAACGAATTTCAGCCGGGATCGTAAAAGTTGCGCGCGTAACGAGAGTTTAGTTTTTGTCTTTCGGGGAGAAAGTCGTCATTACGCTTTCCGGAAAATTGTGCAAATACCCGGATGCTCGTATGAAAATTCCATCCAACGATGAGAAAATCGTTTTCTCCTGCAGCGCCGGTTGAAATTCGAAATGAAAATATTCGTTCGATATCGCGGCGGAATTCGAACGTTCTTCCGTATACCGTCAAGAGAACGCCTTGATATAACGGATGGAAAAAAAGAATCGAACGCGTTTTCCGTTCGACGGCGGCGCTTTCGAACCGTGCCGCTTCCTGGATGCTTCCGTCTAAAAATTCATGGAACTAACAAAGTTATGGTAGGCAATAAACGTCCGCTTCGGCGGCGCTTATAGCGGCGTTTAAAACTTCAAACGCGTTCTTCTCGAAACTACTTCTTCAAGATTGGCGTGCAAGATAGTTAAAAACCTAGGTAAACACTTTCTTTATAGAGCGGATCCCCATACCAGTCCATTATTATAATAACAGAGGTGGAACAATGTTACGAAGTTGAATGGATTCCGAGTTACTCGCGGAAGTTCGTGTATTAAACGCAGATTATGGTTTACGGGGTTCTTTTGAAGTAAAATCATTTGTTAGCATAAAAATCATACGAGAATAACGTTGCACCTTCAAGCAATTCATGGAGAAAGATTTTTATTCGTTTTCCGGCAGTTTCATACTTCTGTTAGCTAAATAACACACGTTCGAACGGAATATGTGACATAGTTTATTATTATTATTTTCATTTTATTAGTATTATTTTCTTAGAAATGAAAAATTTCCTAGAAATAAATTATGTCATCTATTTTGTCAAGATAGTGATTTTGAAGTAGACTGCGGATCTCTATGCATTTATGCCGTGTGCAGATTTTTAAAATAAAAGAAATCATATAAGTTAAAACAAGGTCCAATCCTGTATTTTGATAATGAGTAATTTTTTAACGCGCTCCGTGCCACGTGTACCACCGGCGGTACATGCTTTCATGTTTATTCAATGCGCTAAAAAAATAGTTCATAACGAATTGAGAACCGAAGTATTAATTTCCACTACAAGAATGGATTATAACAAGTTTGTTATAATTACTTGTAATATATCAATATTAATATATAATATATATATAATTATATATATTATAATAATATTATAATATTATAATAATATATAATAATATATAATATATATAATAATAATATATTATATAATAATATAATATAATAATAATATTATATAATAATATAATATAATAATAATATAATATAATAATAATATTATAATAATATATAATAATATAATATAATAATAATATTATAATAATATATAAAATATTATTATTATTAATTACATTATATTATTATTATTTGAAAATATCAAATGGCCAGTGTGAGATTAGTAGAGTAAAAACAGTTCAGCACAAAACGTGTCAGTGGTCTAATTAGAAGCGTTAAAGTAAACGCTCCGAAATGTGAAAATTGTCAGGAAAGTATGAAGATTGGCAGTGGTTTCGCAATAAATTCACGCTGAAAAAACATCCGATATTACAAACGGTAGACAGGGGGGTCGTTAAGCATCGCGTCCGAGCAGTCTGACTTAGAGTGGATTAATGGTATCACTCATCTTCAACCCCCGTCCATTCTAAATAGCCATTGGTCCGCGACCGGATCCTCCGGTCTACTTAATCCACAGCTAAGTAGCAAATCACTGTACTCAGGGAAGCACCGCCGTGCCATCGAAGCCGTTCGTCACTCCCGGTTGATCGATGCACCCCGATCGAGTACATTTATTGGGGTGAAACGATTAGATCGGTCGTCGGGAATGGTTATAGTTCGCGTGGCTGCGACGTGACAGGCGAAACTTTGACGAATGGCGAGCCGAGGGAGTCGTCGAATCAAAACTCTATCGGGAGGTCCATCGCGGACGGCTAATTGTTACAATCGACCTATTAAACATACGGTCCAACTAGGGAGAGCGCTTCGTGTTCGTCGGACGGCGTCGGTTTTCATCGGCGCGTCACGGAGACACGCAATTTCCAGCAAGTATTATACGACGGTAAATTCTCGCCGATTTTCCTTCGGTTTGTTGACGAAAATGGACAATTTGGGAAGAGGATAGTTGCTATTTATAGTCGCCGATTTTCAGTAACTATGAAAATGAAGCGATCAAATCGTCCATTTTGTTTACAAGCTGAAGGAAAATTAGGGAGAATTTACTGTAATCGAAAGGATCTGCATTTTTTCCCGTACTTTCTTAATTTGTAAAAATACAGGAAATTGTACATTTTTATTCTTTTATTAACACTTCGACGACTGTCGTCACGTACACACGACTTTGGGAGAATTTGAATTATAAAATTCGATTCAGCGCAGTTTTTTAAAAACATGTATTATAATTATGTTGTTAATAAAATTTATCCTATTCATATTATTAATAAAGTGCATCATAATTGCACTGTTAAAAAAGTGTACCATAATTGCACTGTTAACATTTTGACTGCCGAGTCACCCATATGTGAGTGACAGAATTATTAAAAATTTAATTTCTCAGAATTAATTTTTACGCCAATGCATTATAATTTTTCAATTTTATTAAGAATATAACTTTGCTTTGCAATCTTAATTTGATTGAATAAAATACTTTAGCTTTATGAAATTTTTTAAGCTTTTGGCGCAACCGTCAGAGTGTTAATAAAGTGCAATTTATTAGTAAATCTGACAACGTAGGATTATTATATTATACTATGCGAATGCAAAAATTGTCACTTTTAATCATTAACTTTTATCTGCATATTTCTTCTTTGTACTTTATCTATATTATTCCTCTCGTATTTTTAATCCGTTAATTTTTAAGAATTACTATTTTCTGAGTCAGAAGACTGGAGGAAATTCTCTAATATGCAGCCGGATAGTCACAATGTAGAAAGATTTTTTCCGGAATGTTTGCATATGATTTAGGGAAAAATGGAAGAAAAATTGCTAATCTGAATTTACCCTGGGAGCCGGCTCAAAATTTTTGGTCGAGATAAAGCTTTGAAGGTTGATTAATTATGTAGATTGAAAGAGAAATTGTCCTGCGTAATATCTGGTCGGAAAATAATACAAAAATGTTGTATTCTCTGTGTTCTGTAATTAAAAATCGTCCTCGTTTGCACTGAAAATTTTAAACAAAAGTGGAGCGACAACGTTCGAGAACTGGTCGAAACAGAGACGCAAAAACTTCTCGTGGCTAAGAAGCTGGTTTCGAAGACTCGGATAAAATCGAGGTCGAAATTATACACAATACCTAGTGCAAAAATACTATAATAAAAAATACTATATACTATACTATATACTAAAAATATAATATATAAATATATTTATATTATAATTATATTTTATATTATTTATTATAATATATAAAATATAATATTTAGTATATAATAATATATACCAAAAATACTATATACTATATAATAAAAAATAATAAAAAATACTATAATCGCTAATTTAAAAAATTGCTCGCAGTATTCCTAAATGAAAAATATTCTCGCAGGTGTTAATTTTCCGTTTTGATCTCCAACTGCGAATCCACCGAAACGACAATTCGTTCGAGACGTGCGTGCATAACTGAAGATCCCGCACAAAAAAAAACTGGATCTCGAATGTCCGAAACGGATCCGTGCTTCGTGCAGCCGTTCGAGATGACACAAAAAGCTGCCGCGCGGAACGAGGAAAAAGTTCGTCCCGAAGGTTCGGACGGAGCCGAAACGGAGATCCGAGCTTGCCCCGTGTAATTTGCAAGAACTTGCCGGGTTTTTGAGAAGGAAAAAAAAAGGCTCCGCGATTCCCGGTCTCAGCGATTCAGAGAGTGGCTGCGGAAAGTCCAATAATTACAATCCCTGCCATAGTTCTCGAAATCCTTCCGGCGAGCGGCGCGCGGGCCGCGGGCGCCGATTAACTTGCGGGATGGTTCGACGAAGTTCAAATAATAATTAGCTGCGCGAACCCGTGATTTTCCTTATCCGGCCGTGCGCGCAAGACAGGGATTTCTTTGGTTTTCTGGCCGAGCGAAGGCCCGCCGTGCCGGCTGGCTTGCTCCGGAAACGCACACGAGCCGCCGAACCATCAGCGGAATTATGCAAATATTGGCGGAGGAAAGATGAGGTAATTCGATATATAGCGGGAAACGGTCCGCTGATAATCACGGGCACGGTGTAACGCTCGGTTGTTGATTTAAAAAAAGAGAAGAAAAGAAAAGAAAAAAAAACGCGTGCTTCTCCTGCCTGGGTAATTGTATGCGGGAAATTCCTTCTTCGCTGTTGGGAAACTGAACGCCGCGCCGGAATGTTGAACCCGACGTCGATTTCTATAGGCAGTCACCGCGGTCGGAGTTCCTTGCCCGACAAATTATCCAAAGAATCCTCGCAAATATGAAAAATCTGGCAGGGACGGTAAAATAAACCGGCACCGTAAAGTAGACGGACTCGTTCAACGAGCGGAAAAATATTTTCGAGCGGCGCGGCGCACGCTCCGGCCTCTTCGAACTCGTATTTTCGAAGGTTTGTTTACAAAAAGGAGCAGCCTGCGAACATTCATCTTCTCTGTAAGTGGTTTCACGGGTTTTATTTAGATTTTATTAACCCGACCAGAGAGTTTCATCTGTCTCGTTTTACAGGTGGTTTTTCTTTTTTTCGAAACGGTGTGCGAAAGATTTCTTTTTTTCTTTTTTTTTAGGTACGCGCGAAACGGGAAAATCGAAACGGAAACGGCCCGAGTTGTCGATTAAATGTGTGCAAACGCAAATGCGATTGTTACGTTTTCTTTACTTATTTCATTGTGTCTGTTTCGAAACAAAAAATATACGAAAGTCGCGCATTCGTACTCAATGATTGCGATTACAGAAATGGATCGACTCGTTTTGCACGAAATTTCGGAATTTAGAGAAACTGAGAAAGGATTGGAGAAATTTTAAGCGCATTGTCACCGAAGATGTTCGGTTTTATTGCATTTAAAAATTTAATTTATATTACGTTCATTCGATTCAAAAATTGTTTATTTTTATCCAGTTAGAACATTGATATATTATGCTTAAAGATCTGCAATCTACTAATACCAAATTAACGCTTCGACTGCAACCCCAACAACCCCAAAATTGCATAAGGAAAGAAGAATTTTATTTGATTCCATTAATATTGCAGGGCGAAGTTTCAAAATGACACCAGTTCTTCGACATTTTCACATTTTGCGGATCTTAACGAAACTAGAAAATTATATTTTATAATTATATATAGTTATATATATAATTATATATTTTATAATTATATATAGTTATATATATAATTATATATAATAATTATAATGCATCAGTATTATAGCAATATAGTAATTATTATTAACAGTTATTATATTTTATATTATAATTATAGCAATTATTATTATATAGCATTATAGGAATATAGCATTATAGGAATATAGCATTATAGCAATATAGCATTATAGCAATATAGCATTATAACAATATAGCATTATAGCAATATAACAATACATATAAAAATATAGCAATACATATAACAATATAGCAATACATATAGAAATATAGCAATACATATAGCAATATAGCAATACATATAGAAATATAGCAATACATATAGAAATATAGCCACATAGCAATACAAATAGCAATATAGCAATACAAATAGCAATATAGCAATACATATAGCAATATAGCAATACATATAGCAATATATTAGCAATTATAATGCATTAAAACGACGTCTCAAATCTGAGTAAATCATTCTATTACGATAATTTTACGCGATTTCGCTAATTGATTTTCCTTCGTCAAAAATTCCTTTCGAAAATCAGTAAAAAAAAATCTGAAAAAATTGCCCTCACGCTCTGCTATCTCCTATCGAAGAAAAAGTATTTAAAGATACGCGATTTCCGGGAAACAAACTTCAGAGGTGTCGGAAGGCGGCCCTGAATTCTTGAATCGATTGTTTCCACGCCCAGCGTCCGCAGTTGTCTGGTTATTCAAATACGCTTGCGTGGGACGGCCGAGATTAATTAACTTCTTCCCGGGGCTTGTCCGCGAAAGAATTCCCGCGTAATTGCGGGTAATCGCGGAGCCCGTAAATCCCTGGGAATATAGCCTGCGCGCGGAGGAACGGGCCGAAAAAACTCGCGCGAATCCGTCGCTAGTCAAATCCCCCGGAAGGGACGCGCGAGGTTTCCGGCGTCTGTGTGAAACTGGCACGTCGAGGAAATAAGGTTCGAGTGGAAGCTCCAATTCCGGCGGGCACCGCGATTTTCGTTAATGAACATTTCTCTTAAGTGACCGTGTTTGCCGGTTCTCCGCGGGAATTGTCTGCCGCGGAATATGCCCTAAATTTTTAATGTGATACGTTGAGCGCGCCGTTTCCTTGGCTCTGCTCGCAAAATGCGCGATCTCGCCCAGTGGCCTGGAAAATTTGCAGGGTACACTGCCCCACAAAAACGGGCCTGGGGAAGAATAGATCTTTCCCGCCGTAAATAGAACATGGTCGTCTTCCCATCGAATACAGAATTTGGCAAGTAAACGTTTTCTGAAACAGTAGTTGCATACGGATATTAAATAATTAAATGTATTTGAAATGCTATTTAATTACCGTTTCAAGAAATAGCTTATTTGCCAAATTCTGGGTTACAGGAAAAGAGAACAATATTTACAGTCCATTTACTATTTCGATGATCTATTTTTTTCAGCTCTGAAAATGAAAAAGTTGCAGTCTATTGAAATAAATATTTATTATATTATATTATTATATATTATATAAATATATATTATATTATATTATTATATATTATATAAATATATATTATATTATATTATTATATATTATATAAATATATATTATATATTATATTATTATATATTATATAAATATATATTATATATTATAATAAATATATATTGAAATAAATATAAATTCTATTGAAATATATATAAATATAGAAAAAAAGGGTCTGTCAAGAAGGCCCACCGTTCGATCGTGAAAGCTTTAATTTTGGAGAGTCAATTGGCAGGATTTTTAATGACAGTGACAAGTAAGAGAAAAGTCTAAGCCTCGTTTTATTGTTGCAGCGTTGACGAAGTTTTCACGCGAATTTTCTGGACGGCCAGAGATACTTGCGGAGGGAACTGTACGTTTCATGACGTGTTGTCGCAGGGCGCAATTAACGGAATGCAGATCTTTATGGAAATTCATATGGGTTTTGGGTACGGGCTTACACAAATGAGGGAATTTGTGGTCATGGATTAAGGTTCACCGTGTTGCTATTGATATTTATTTACCACACCCTTATCTTTACGTTCTTGCTGAGGCAATATTACTTTTTTTAACAAATTATATTCCTTTTTATAAGAAATAAATTCTTATGCAAAATTCATTCAAGCTACTTACACATTCTACAGTTTCTAAAATTGCATTCGAAACTTTCTGAACATTCCAAAGTCGCATTCCCCTCGACGTTAATGTCTTCCGAATGATATTAAAATTGCACGAAATCATTTTAATGCAAATTTCAAGCATATTCAGCGTTTAAAAGTCAGTTATATAAATATAATATGTTTTAAATAAATGTCTTGTGATTTCATGATTTTCTGATACGAAAAAGGCATATACATATAAGTATTTTTAAATGCTCAAAAAGTAGACTAACATTCACAGACCTCAATTCATACAAACAGACAAATATTTACACTTATAAATTCACGGTATTTGCAACGTGTCTGTGTGGTTTATAAACCAACGGTTTATGTCGACCGGAACTGTTTACGTGTTAGTGTTTACTGAATCAGCAAGGCGAGAAGTCGTTTTAGAAAGCTTTGCCTAAAGAGAGGAAACACTTATGTCTCTAAGAATATATGAGCCGTTTATTTTGAAAGTGACATAAGTCACTCTTTGTTTTTAAGTCGATAAATTTAAGGGTTTGCGTTTTAACACGTTTAAAAATATGGATGCTAACTTTCGAGAAGATTTACTTGTATTTGTTATCTCAGGATACTGATGTTTTTCTCAGTATAAATAATTTCGTACAAACATTAAAAAATCACCACTTTTCATTACGGTAAAGTGACTTCAGCCACTTTCAAAATAAACGGCTCATATAGTTTCTATTCATAAACAAATTTTGTTTGAAAACAATATCGTTTTCTTAAGAAAACAAAGTTACCGAACTTTTGTAACCTAATTCGTATATGCAGCCTAATAAGTCTAAATACAAATCTGGCGAAAAGTTGACTTATATAAAGAAATTTAATAAAGAATTTAATTTTGATTTAATTTTTTTTAATAAAGAGAAATTTCGTTTTGGGTGAAATATGACCCGGCTTCGGCTTTCTCGTCCGACCGCTGAACCTCAGTCATTCTTCAGTTGAAAATTAAGAATCGAAAACGAGTCTCCGATCGTTTGAAGAGTGACAGCGAATCAAAAATCTATAACAGCGCAAACGTCGTAAACGTTTTCCCCTAAATACTAAATATCTTCCGTGAACTACATTTTCCCCGGAAAAAGAAGGAAACTATCACGGCGAAACCGCAGCTCGGAAAGCGTCGTCGGAAAAGGTATTCCCGCGGAGCCGGTTCGTTTCAGAATAACACCGGGATTGGTACACGGCCGCAAAATTTAGTTGCTCGGTAAAACCAATTACTCACCGCGTACGATAATTCCTCCCCCAAACCGACCATATGCACGGAACAAACGAAGCAAACTACGCGTATCCAGCCCCGCTTCCACACCCTCGTCTCACCCTCAACAAGCGATTAGCATCCGGCAAGGCAACTTGCCGGGGGCTCGTCGTTCGTAATTGATCCTCGAACTTTCCGCGTATTTCAAAAGTTAACTCGTGGAATGATCGAGCTCGCTCCTGGCTAAGGGGCAGTGTAACAGAGGGGAGGGCTTTGCGGAGCGGGAAAAAAAGTCATCGCGAAACATCGTCGGGTGTGCGCGCGTTGGGACAAAGGACGCGTTTAACAGCCCCGAGAAATAATATCAGGGTCGAAGCTACCTGTATGCGACTGTCGCGGTAGATTAACCCTTTGTGAACGGGAAATGTACAGGGTGACACGAAAATCGCGAATGAAGAGGGCGATATGAAAGTCGCGAATGCACAGGGTAAAATGAAAGTCGCGAATGCACAGGGTAAAATGAAAGTTGTAAATGTACAGGGTGAGATTAAATTGGCGACCGTAACTCGACAACTAGAGGGTGTGCCATAAATATGTTAACGCTCGGAAAGAGGTGATTCTTGAGGTCATTTGGAGTAACATTTTCCTTAGCGAAAATGCGATCCGCGGCTTCGTTTACGAGTTATTAGCGAAAAACGCTGACCAATGAGAGGCGAGCTCAGCCGGCGCAACGCGGCCGAGCCAACGAGCGGTCGAAGCCTAGTTCCGCTGATTGGCTCGGTCGCCTGGCGCTAGGCGAGCTCGCCTCTCATTGGTCAGTGTTTTTCGTTAATAACTCGTAAACGAAGCCGCGGATCGCATTTTCGCTAAGGAGAAAGTTACTTCAAATGAGCTCAGGAACCCCTATTTTCGGATTGCGAGACGTTTTTGGAAATACCAACAACACAGATGGTAGCATTGTTATACTCTATTATGGAGGATTCCTTTTCAAGAGAAAGTGGCGAATTTATTGTCATCGGGTCATGCAACAGTTTGGAGCAATGCGCAATTCTCCTATTTGGAATCTTAGTTGATCTGATCAAAATCGTCGTATACTACTTGAATGTTTTTTACAAGTCTAATGTGATCCATTTCGAATATATGAGCGAGGCATTATCATAGGTCACAAGATTCTGATCATTCTTTCACCGTGGCTGACCGATATGTTCTAATACTACTTAATCCAATGTTCGAGTATTTGATCAATAATTAATAATTACACATATGTTAACACATATATTATTACACATACGTTATAACAAAGTCTCAGAATCTGCTCTGAGACATCAGGATACTAAAGAAAGTGCTATATATTTTCTTATTAATTCCTCAAAATATTTAAAGAAGTATTTTAAGAATTTCAAATCAATTGCAACAAAAATCTTGTTCAAAATAACACCTTCTACCTCGATCAAGATTACAATCATCCAGATATTTTTCAGATCATTGGAACGTCATTCGGTACAAAGGATCCTTTCGCTCAGGAACGCATCAACCCGTCTCTGTCGCCCCTACCACGTTCTCCTTTGTCGCCGCGAACCTCGTTAGGCTCCCCCCCCCCCCGTCTGACCTTTCCCTCGCCCTCGCGAATCGAATTTCCTTAATTTAAACAAATACTTCCCACGGATTCCCCGTGACGACACCCGAGAAAGAAATACGCGACCGTGGGAGGCGGACTGTACATCGAACCCTCCGAAAGAAGATAACAGAGCCGAGGGACACACGCGATAAGGGTGGAAAAGTAGTCTGACCGGAAGAGACCGGGGGGTGAGGCGGCGGGAGGGGGTTCGCAGCTACTATTGGCATCCAATAAAGCGAGCGGAGAGCAGCTGGAATTGGCCCGATGGTTTATATTTATAGATTGAAATCCTCTTTTCCACCCCCGCCGGGGCCCGTCCGCCTTTGCCTTTGTCTATGCTCCCGGCGCTTCTCCTCGGCGACGGCGCACGGAATCGCGTGTCGATGAGGAAGATAGAATCGACTTCTGTGCGGATGGCGTTTGATTGCTTCACGGGTTCGGTCAGGGGGGTGGATGGCCGCGGGGCCAGGAAAGATCGATAATTAATTTAGAGGGACGTCGGGAATGGACTCTCCATTGTTTAGTTTCGCGAGTATATTGTGCGCTCGTGATGCCGCGAATCGCCGTCTTCTTTTCAACGGGCCGTATGTGACCTCCCCCGTCGGGGCTTTATTGCCGCCCCGTGGAAACGCCGGATTAAAGCCGAGAGGATTTATACGAAATCTGATCAACGTCCGGCCATTGTGCAAATTTGCGTTGTAAATCTATCCATTGTTGCCGCGTTCTTTAGATTCCGTCACGATGCCGCGACCAGGATGCACTGTGTAACGCGATACTTTCTGGACGCGAGCTAGATCCCCGCGGGGCGTGCCATTTTTATGGCAAGAAAATTATGGCGGAGCATCGGCTAATCTCGTGCTTCAATGTAATCGGATTTTACTTCGGTAAGCGAACAATTCGACGGGCGAATTCTAAGCGAGTTCTCGAATTTCGCGTCGACCTGCCTTGGAACTTTAAGCAAGGTTCCCAGATTCAGTTTCGTCGAGATATGTCGAACAAACTGAACGCTTTCAGGACTTTTAGGGACTTTTAGGGTACAAAATGTTTAACGCGATATGGTGAAATTTTAATTTTCTATTTTCGATTCGGTGTCGCGGGAATTTTTGTAACAGATATTCGACCCTCGGCGTGTTCAATTAACTTCTTGCCCCCGTTGCAATGAACAGGATGTCCGTACAAAATTGTATTCCTCAACAATTTTAATAAAACGGCTCGGCAAAACATTTATTAATCCTCGGACCATTTTCCACGACTGCATTATTCACGATGTTTGCTAACAAATTCCGCGCTTTATTCGGCAATTTCTACTTATTATTAGCCTTTCCGTTGTTCTTAATATTCGGAGCATTTTAATTATTTTACTTCATTAGCGAAAATTGAGTAATCGACTGAACGATTTAGATGCTCTGGGTCAACGTTGACCCGGCCACCGCCTTGCGGTTAATCGAGAAATCGGTGCGCAGAGCTGGCACAAATTCTCACTGATTTTTACAACAACGATCGCGCCGCGCGCGAATCGCTTCGCATTCGTCTGAATCTAAATAACGGAGACGTCGAAGTCTAATCGTTCCTAAAAATTCGTATACTTGTTCCCTTTACGCCGTAGACGTCTGCGAAGGCACCGGTCTCCGACAGAACGCCATAAATTCTTCCGAAAATCAGACAGGCCGGATGTAACCGGCAGGCAAGTAGAAGAGCTTCTTGAACACGTGACAGAGCAGCAGCAAAAATCCGAAGTATGGAGCCGGTTTCGAGCCGAGGTTGCCCGCGCATTTCCAACGGCAGACGGGCGAATTCTCTTCGTCTCCATTTCGCCGATTTCCCTGACCCCTGTCATTTCACCCCTGTGGCTCGTTCTACGCGCGAGTCGCGTTCCTGTTCACCCATACAAGTGCCGACAGCGACGCGCATCCACCCCCGCTATCGGACACCGACGCGACGGCGAAAGCAAAGAAAAAAGGGAGACAGGGGGTGAGTGGGAGATCGGGGGATAAAGTGGGAGAAAAAGAGAGAGGAAAACAGAAAGAGAGATAGGAATAGAAAGAGAGAGATAGAGAAAATAATAGACAGATAAGGGATGAGGGAAAATGAGAGAAAGAGACACAGCGATGGAGAGATAAGGGATGAGAGAAAATGTAAGAGAGAGAGAGAGAGAGAGAAAGTGATAGAAAAATAAGAGATGAGAGAAAATGAGAGAGGGAGAAAATGCTGGAAAAATAAGGGATGAGAGAAGATGAGAGAAAGAGACAAAGCGATAGAGAGATAAGAGATGAGGGAAAATGTAAGAGAGAGAGAGAGAGAGAGAGAGAGAACAAGAGAAATTGATAGAGATAAGGGATGAGAGAAAATGAGAGAGAGATAGAAAGTGATAGAAAAATAAGAGATGAGAGAAAATGTAAGAGAGAAAGTGCTGAAAAAATAAGGGATGAGAGAAAATGAGAGAAAGAGACAAAGCGATAGAGAGATAAGAGATGAGGGAAAATGTAAGAGAGAGGGAGAGAGCAAGAGAAAGTGGTAGAGACAAGGGATGAGAGAAAATTTTAGAGAGAGAGAGAGAGAAAATGCTAGAAAAATAAGAGATGAGAGAAAATTATAGAGAGAGAGAAAATGCTAGAAAAATAAGAGATGAGAGAAAATTTTAGAGTGAGAGAAAATGCTAGAAAAATAAGGGATGAAAGAAAATGAGAGAGAGAGAGAGAAAGTAATAGAGCGATAAGAGATAGGAGAAAATGAGAGAGAGGGGGATAGGGGGTGAGAGAGACAGGAAGCGAGAAAAGTAATGGCCAAGAGAGAAAAAGGAAAAGAAAGAGATAGCGGTTGAGAGAAAAAAATAGAGGAAGATATAGGGGATGAGAGAGAAATAGAAAGAAAGAGACAGGGGCGAGAGAGAGCGAGAAAGCGAAATAGAGAGAGAGAGAGAGAGAGAGAGAGAGAGAGAGAGAGAGCGAGTCGCACCATCCATTCCGTTTGATCTCGCGACCGTGATATTTTTCCAGATTCCTCCCTGTCTGCTCCATCATCCATCCGGCTGGAACAAAAAGGAGGAGGCACATCCTCCGACGTCGTGCGATTGTATCGCGGCCGGGGTCGCGCACGTCCAAGGAGAACCGACGAAAATTCCGCCCCCGCGCGAAACAGCACACGTCTGGAAACGCTGGACGAGCCGGACCGGAACGACATCTTGCCGTGCGATCGAGAGCACCGTGACCCGAACCGCGGCGGATCTCTTCAGATCTGACTCTCTCCGTTGTGTTTTCATCCCCCTAGAGGGGGCGGAAAAACGAATAAGTCGAAAGAAGCTATTTTGGGGCAACGCCTCTGAATTTTAAGCGGCGAACGCCGCGCCGCACCGATTCTCCTCCGTCTGATGGAGTTTCCGAGGGAGACCCCGTTAGGGGTTGTTTCGGGGTGGTTTATGATAGAGCGAGAGAGTTACACCGGCCTGTGTGTTCCACGCGCTCCCGGTATTCCCGGCTGGTTTTAATGAAGTTTAATGGGGAATTTTCTCGCGCGATAAAGGAGAGACGCCGAATTCTCCTCTTTGTAGTTCTGCCCGCGATGGTTACCGCGAGCATTACTAAGTGGTATGTAATTAAATGAGGAACCGCAATTTCTAATCGATGCTTCCGCCTTGCACAATTTCTGCCGTCTTTTCTTCATTTGTTGCTTGTTATTTATTACTGTAGATTCACCGTGAATTCGCTTCAGCCGGAATAAAAGTTTGTTCGTCTGTTGTGGATGTTCAACTGTCGCAGAGAATACAATTAGCTTTTTAATAGAAACTAAAGTTTAAATAATCCTGTCATTCGGATATAGGTGACGCGACAGTCAAAGTTTCAACGGTGTAATTATGGTAGATTTTTCTTAATAGCGCAATTACGATACACTTTTTCAATAGTACGATTACGATATACTTTATTAATGCTAATATTGTGTACTGTATTAATAATAATGCAAATAAGATAAATTTCGTTAATGATGTAATTGTGTATTACATTTTATATTATATATAATTGTACTGTATATTATATTTTACATTATATATAATTATATTTTATATTATATATAATTATATTGCATATTATATTTTATATTATATATAATTATATTGCATATTATATTTTACATTATATATAATTACATATTATATTTTACATTATATATAATTACATATTATATTTTACATTATATATAGTTATATATTATATTTTATATTACAATTATATTTTCTTCAAAAAAGAACTGCGCACAATCGATTGTGACAATTCAAATAGAGCCACGCGTACGTGACAACGGCGGTCAACGCGTCACAAGTTAGAGACGACGGTTGCAGCGAGTTCAAACGAATGCAACAATCAGTTCGAGGGTTAAGCGCCGCCGCGTATCCGAGTCGTTGGAAAGATCGCCGGCACAAAGGCGAAAGTCTCCGGGCAGGGAAAGAAGATTGCCGACCGAAGCAGGATCAAATCCGAAGCCCGGCAAATTCAAAGGCTGTCCCCGTGCAATTTAATTCAATGTCGCAATAATTTCGTCGAGGGTCGAGGAAAACTCATTTAAATCGAGCTCCGTCGAGGACAACGGGCGGCGCGGAGAACGTGCTGCACGCAGCAGCGGGATAGAACGGGAGAGAGAACGCAGTCGAATTGGCCGTCTGCGTTCGATTTGAGGCGAAATTAAGGGAGCAAATGGCACAGAGAATCTAGCTCGAATAATACAGGATAGCTATATACCGAGGGCGCTTTGCTATCGCGGAGAAATAGGAGACGGAGACGCGCGGGCTTGCTCGTTCGCTCGCTCGCTCGCTCGAGCACGCGGCAGCGAGCACGCCTGTGAAAGCCGAGCTTTAAAGCGGCCGTGCTCGAACGAAACGCTGGCTCGCGATAACTGGTTCACTGAACGCTTCCGCTCCACCATTTTGTTGATATCGAAAGAGAGCCAGCCAGCCTCGGGCCACCGAGCAATGATAAATGCGATTACACCAACTAAATTTTATTGACGTTCGAAAATGTAGTCGTGACCCACAATTTTTATCTGGATCCCCGAAGCATCTCCGGAGGGAAACGCGATTCTCTTTTCACTCTCTCTCTCTCTCTCCCTCTCTCTGCACTTTCGCCCTCTCTCCCGCCCTCCCTCTTCCTCTCTTTCTCTCTCTTTCTCTCTCTCTGCAGTTTCGCCCTCTCTCGCTCCCTCTCTCTCTCTCTCTCTGCACTTTCGCCCTCTCTCTCTCTCTCTCTCTGCAGTTTCGCCCTCTCTCGCTCCCTCTCTCTTTTTCTCTCTCTGCACTTTCGCCCTCTCTCCCTCCCTCCCTCTCTCTCTTTCTCTCTGCAGTTTTGCCCTCTCTCTCTCTCTCTCTCTCTCTCTGCACTTTCGCCCTCTCTCTCTCTCTGCAGTTTCGCTCTCTCTCCCTCTCCCTCTCACTCTCTGCACCTTCGCCCTCTCTCCCTCTCTCTCCCCCTCTCTCCCTAGCTCGCTCTTTCGCACACGATCGTGTCCGCCCGGCTGGAGAAACGAAATTCTCCGTCGCGAATAAAAAGAACGGGAAATTCTTGGCCGGAAAATAGCGCAGGGAAAGCGAACGGGGCGCGCGGGCCCGGTTTTTCCGGAAACTTCGAGACAAGGATCGCGATGGATCGGTGCCTTTCGCGCGAGATCCTTTGCGCGAGACCATTCGAGATGCGGACCAGAAGAAACGGCAGTTTCCAGCTCGGTAGGAGGCTCCGTTTTCCGTTCGGAGCGAGCGACGCTCGACGTCGCCCGGGTGTTATTAATAGACCGCGGAGCTCAATGCGAGATATATAAAAAAAAAGAATTGCCATTGTTCCGAAAGCGTTTAAAACCGAAACGGCAATATCGAAATTCCCTCTTTGAGCAACCGTCATATTTTTCGATGCCGATTGTTTTAGTAATTCTAGCACGGGATACAGCGATATCCTTTCCGATTATAACAAAATCCGACTTTTTTGTTTACTGCGAAACGCGAAAGTGCAATCGCGTGTATTGGCGGACACAAACAATTTTACCTGGAACACGGCTCGATGTAGTATTTCACGGGAAATTGTCGTTTTTATTTTATCACCGTTTTAGGAAGGCGCGACAAATGCATCCTCTCGAAATACAAAGTTAACGATGCTCTCGTTACCCTGCTTGTTAACGATTTAGAAAGGCGAAAACTTATTCCGCTTAATTCTTTTTTTGTCATTTTTGCGACAAGCTGTTTCATCGAAGATCGTTAAATCCTGAAATTTCCTATTTCATGAGAAACACAATTGAGAGTTTCGATGCTAACGCTAGATTTACGGAAACCGTCGGAATGACGGGTCGCTGATTTTTTATGTTACGATTATTCATATCGTGAAGATACATTTGAGAGTTATTTGTTCAATTTATACGTTACTTCCGGCAAATGTGACAATAAGATTCGCTCAAAATCAGAATAAACGTTTTAATGTTACTTTTATAAACTGACATAAAACAGCTGTTTCTTCTTGCCCCGTAATTTTATTGTTAATCTAAGAACCTACATTGCTTCGATATATGCACGATGGCGCCAATTTGCAAAGTTCTCAAAACATTTATACCGTAAACAGCAAAATTTGACGAAATATATCACGAACGAGTTGCAACGATCTAAAACAGCTGAAAGACTAAAAGAATTGAAAAAAAGAACGTCGACACAGCATTCTCGACTCGTCAAGATCAGCGAAGAAAGAAGTCCCGATAAAATAACAAGCAACTTCCCCGAGTCGGCGCAAACAATTTTTATATTTCCGATAGAAAATCTAGCAATCTAATTATAAACATCCCCGGCACGGTGCCATTCGAACCGGCCGCGTTACATCGCACGACAAACGGCCAAAGAAATGCAATTACAGGCAACGACCTCTATACCCAGCCGAACCGCGAAGCCAAAAAAACGCTAAAAAAACAGATAATTACGCCGCAACAACGAAGTTAACCGTTCGCGGTGAACAAGCCTCTCCCGTGTAAACTTATTCAATGCTCTCGACGTTGCTCCGGTTTCGGTCGTCAGTTCTCCGACTCTGTCAAAGGGTCAGCAAGGAACAAAGAAGAAAAAAATCGCGAGACCCGTCTATTTTTTACGCCTTCGAACGGGAACAGGCTCTTAAGCTCCGGTTGCATTGACGCAATAAAAGCGCCGGGCGTACGACGCAAACAAGTTGTTTGCCGCGACAGAACTGCGGGCGGAAAGGGTGCGGGCGCGGGCGAAGGGGGTGGCCGAGCCTCGTCCCCCCCAGAAGCCCCGAAAAACAAAGGAAATAACGAGAGATATCGCGATACCGGTGTGTGCCGCGGGTACGCCGATAGCCGGCGCGCAATTAACTCGATTAGAGTCGAAAGTAAAAATACCAGCGGCTCGGCGGGACGGGGCGGGGCGGGGGTGGTCCGACGGTGAGCGCAGCTGGTTGTAATTATCGGCAATAAATGGAGCCGGACCGTCGGGGAAGGGCGGGCGGGCAGAGAATTACGAAGGCAACGGTTTCCTCGGAGGCGGCAGCCATCGTTGCAATTTGTCGCCGAGTGAATATCGACAGATTAAAAAAGGGCTTTCGCCTCGGCTGCCCCCCGCTCTCTTTATTCCGTTTCCACGGGAGAGCGAGAAAGAGAGAGAGGGAGAAAGGTAAAATTGAACGCGTTGCTCGCGTCGATGGTGACTTTAACTCTTTGACGCGCGACCCTTTGTTCGGCGGATATTTTTCGAAGCGGATCCCGTGTTTCAATTAATTTTTATTTGGTGGATCAATGGCGACTCGACGGCCCGATCTTTCCTTGTTAACGAGATTGACTCGCCGGCCGGAAATCTGTTTTGTTACCCCGTCGGTTTTTAATTGTCGACGAGGCCCGGGTCTCGCCGGGGCTGCGGTCGAAGGGCGGCAGGCGGGGACCGTTCGCCCGGTGCATTATGTTCCCGTTGTTGAACTAATCGCCGGGTCCTGCGAACTCGTTTCTCCTCTTTCGCCGTCCGACCACCCTTGAAATTATTCCCGTCGAGGGTTTATTTTCGTCGCGACTATTTCGAAGCGTCCTCGCGCTCGCTTCGCGATTCAGAAACCCGTCGACGTCCGCGATCTCCGGCGCCACACGGAAAGAACGCGTATCGCGAGCGGTTCGCGCGTTTCTTCGTTGCTTTTCGTTTACCGGCGATCTTCATTTGATCAAACGACGCAATTCGAAGGGAATTCGGAGGCCATGTGACACGATTTGAAAACAATTCGGAGGCCACGATTCGAAGGCATCACACTCAACCAGCCCCTTAGCATCGACGTATCAATAAATTACATAGGCGTAGAACTAGGCGCAGGGAAGTTCGCAGCAACTCGAAATTTAGCAAATTGTCGCGGAACCGCCATGCGGAAAGAACGCGTGTCGCGTGCGGATCGCGCGTTCCTTCGTCGCTTTTCGTTTACCGGCGATTCTCATTTGATCAAACGTTCCCGCCGATATCGTTTTTATTGGCGTTATCGGCGCGGCCGGCCGAAACCGGCACGTTTCACCTTAATTGCGCTTGCTTATTCTGGTTCCGCGCGACGCGTGTTGTTCGAACGCGCAATTAAAAATATAGAAACGGTCTCGGTAATGCGCGGCGGTCTATACGCCGCTCTTGTTACGTAGTCTCGTTTTCCAGCACAATATCTTCCGCGCCGCTTCCCCCGCCGACGGCCGCCCCGCCCCCGTCGTCGCGGTGCTTAATGAACGCGCAATTGCCGTGTAACACAAAAGCTTCTTTCGCCCCGTTCGCTGGCCGTCATTTATCTATTCGCGGAAGTCGCGAGAGGAATGAAGCAGAAATCCCCGACTCCGCTTATTACTCCCATGCACTTGGACCTGCAATTATTGCTGCGAAATAGGAGCCGCCCCCGCGGCCCTCCGCCGCGCCGCGGCTCTCTGTGTTTCTTCAGGATCCTCGCCATCGTGTAATTGTTAATAATGAGCTTTTTCCGGCCGCCCGCGCTGCTTGATCCCAATTTAATATTCATTAATGTATGAACCTTCCACTACTCGTTTCCAACCCCTTTGCGCACCGATTTACATTCATCGCTCCCCGCCGCCGGTACATTCGTCCTCTGTTATTTCTTCCCTATATATATATTTTATATTTATACCTAATATATATATACCTAATATTTTTCATCATCCTCGTTTATTTGTTTGCCCCTTCCTTCGATTGCCTAGCCCTTTCCGCCGCGTTTATTCCCTGGCTCGTGAAAGGGCTGCGGCGCCACGGAGATGAAAGATCTTCCATTTCGCCTCAAATGCTCCGGTTCTATTAGCACTTATTAATCGCAACCCTTCCGCCCCGTTGTAATTGCTTTCTTCGTATTTCCGTCCATTTTGTTTTATTCATTTGCATACCTTTTTTCGCTGCGACATTTTTCCTACGCGCGCATAAATTCTCGCCGTTTTTCAAGCCCGCTCTCTCGCCAAACCCTCTTCACATTTGCATTCTTCCCTCTCGCGACCTACGTCTCTCTACCTTTTCATCTCGCCCCCGCAGCCCTCCTCTGTCCGCAGACACCCTATCTTTCCGCGATATGTATATTCCTTTCGTTTGAACTTCAACTTTACTTCTCGCAAGTACTTCAGGCACAACCGCCGCCACCCCCTCCAAGCCCTTCTCTGCTGTGTTACATAAAAGCCTTGAAACCCATCTTCCCGGAACTAGCAGAATTCCTTAACTTTTTCCAATATTTTTGTCGCCGATCTTCTTATTCGACAGCCTCCCGCCTGTCACCGGGCCCCTGTCACCTCACCGCCCCCCTCCCTTTTTTCTCAGCGAAGATACTATTTTTCTACAAGTTAAGCCTTTCGTTTAAACTTCCGGCGAACTTCCACCCGGTCGGCGTATTTAACATGTCATACTCTTCATTCTTCGGCAACTTTCACGAGCTTTCTTCCTCAAACGAGAATGCAGTCGGTATTGTTTATAAATTTGTTTAATGGATGGAAACATTTTTACCATGTTTGCAGTCTTTTGCGAGTTTTGTTTCTTCAAATCTTTTCCCTGTCGCATCTTCTGTTTGAACTTCTTCAAAACCTTTTTCTACGGAAACTTCTGCTTGGAAGAGAGATTCCATGAATTTTTATGACAAGTTAAGAAGAGATATATCTGGTCGTTACCGCGCTTAAATAATATGTAGGAAAGACGAATAGAAAGAATAATAAGAAACAATATTATTCAACGATTATTATGACTGTTTCAGTTGTTCAGAGTGTTTCAAGCACAAAAGAAAATATTGTAAGTTTTTATCTCGTATGAAAATCGCGAAAACAATTTTACCGAACAATTAATGACCGAACAATACCGAGTAATTATTCCCAGAAGTTTCTCCCAGAAATGCTCTGAGAATACTAAGTCGCGATTCTTCGAACCTCGCGGCTCATTTTTATAGAAAAATTCGGAGTACAGTAATGTCTCTCTAATTGACGCTCAGATTGTCCACAGAAATGGACAATTTGGGAAGAGGAGATACGATTATTCGAGCTTTGCAGCTCGTTTTCATAGTTGTTGACAATCGATAACCATAAAAAGACGAGCCACAAGGCTCGAACAATCGTATCTTCTCTTCCCAAATTGTCCATTTTTGTGCACAATCTGAGCGTCAGTTAGGGAGACATTGTAGTCGGCAAAAAAATAGCAGAATGCCGGTGCACATTAATATGAATATATGTAATGCTAGAATAAAAACGATGATTTAACTTTTCGATTTCTAATTTTTTGCCACGATTCGAAGGCAATTTCTCAGGCCATGTGACACGATTTGAAAACAATTCGGAGGCCACGTGTCACGATTCGAAGGCATCACGCTCAAACAGCCATTTTGTATTGTCTTCCGGGAATTCGTGTCGCATCACACGCTTGACCGATTCCGTCGACTCTTAGCATCGACGTAGCAATGAATTACATAGGCGCATAGTATTAGGCGCAGGGAAATTCACAGCAACCCGAAATTTGGCATTTCCGGGAGAAATTACTGTACAATATTTTCGCATGGAACCAGCATGCTTACAATTTTCAATTTTGCTTGTCTCTTTAAGCTAAATATGGAACATTTGAAATTGGGTGCCTATTTGGGAACGGTATGCGAAAAAGGGTTAACCCTTTCGCTGCGGAACGCCTAAAAATGAATTACTCTCTCAGCAGCCGGCGCGATAGTAGATTGTCTGTACGAACGACACGATACGCGCGACGCTCGTAAGACGGTGTGTGAAACCGATTTTGCTGGTCTTTTCTTTGAGGCGACTGGCCGACACGACAGCCAAACAATAATAGTAATAATAATGATAATAACAATTTTAGTAATTTTTAATAATCTTAAATAATATAGGCAATTAATATAATATATTATAACAAAATTTAATAATCGAGCGCCAGAAGGCGCTGTTCGCTGAGAGAAAGTGTCTATAGCTGAGCGCCAAAAGGCGCTGTTCGCAGCGAAAGGGTTAACAATGTTTCTTACACGACATCAGCCCCTCCTTATCTCATTATACTCTTTTCTATCACATACTTAATCCTTTTTCTTCTCAACTGTCCGTAATCCGAATTTCTGTTCGACGAACAAAAATTAACACGAAGATAAATGTAAATCGAAGATAACAATGATTTCAGTGATTCGAAGGAAACGAATTTGCTCCGTTGCCTCAACTAAAAGTTGAAGATCGCGCGGCCTCTTCGATCGCGGATCAATCACGTCGCTTTGTGGCTCAAAGCGAAGTTTCGGTTCGAAACCAGACTTCGTTCCCAGTTATTTTTAATTCCTCCCAGCCATGAAACTCTTCCCCCAACCTTGTCACGAGCAACCGTGATCCTACTTTACATTCTGTCCACTCGCAACCCTATTCCTCGACATTCCTCTCTCATGCCATCCCCCATCAGCCATTCCATTTTTCCACGAGGCATTCCTCCCGCTTAAATTCCCACTTATCTCGTCCAGCTCCTTGTCAGTGGCCTCCTTCGCCCCTCCCCCCTCCTTCTCTCCTAAACGATGGTATCCGCAGGCGTTCCGACCCGTTTCGCCGAATCTTAGCAACTGTTTACCCAGCCGTCAGCTGTTCACCGTACGCCGACAATCCCGCAACAGACGTTCTTTTGTTTATTAATTAATTGCCGGAACAAAAGCGGCCGCGTCCCCGCGCATCCGTTCGCCCGCTCGTCTCTCGCAATCTCTATTCACGAGCTGGAAGGCCAATTGTTTCAACTTTCACGAGTGGGCGGAGGGGCGGGGAGGGGGGTGGGTGGGTGGTAGAATTACACGGCTCGGGGAACAACGGTTTCATCGGGAACGGCCGGAATTGGGACAGAAGAGGGAATCGAGCGAGGCCGGGAGCGCGCGCGTCAGGCCTCGAAATCACGAAAACGGGGCACCGGGGGAATCCCACGGGCGACGATGATATCCTCGCCCCGCTAATTTGCATTCGATCATTCCCCGTAATCAAATCGATCCCGCCGGTACCGTGCCCGGCGATGCCCTATCCATCGCGATGCACCGGGTGCTCCGGTCGACACGGTCGACGAACTCCGAATTTTCGAGCGGGAAAGATCGAATTGATTTTCGCTGATCGGTCTTAACCGGCGCCGCCCGACTGGGTCGTTTCTGACCCGGTCGGCGATCTTATACGCGATGGCGAGTCGATCGAGTATTCGTAACCTGTGCGCGGTATCATTGTTTGGATTTTGTCTCTGTTCGTAATGTGGCGGACCAGACATAAAAAGACACGTCCTTCAAAAGCGGGGTGTACATACTACTGTGATCAAAAAGTAAGGTGAAATTGTCAATTAAAACTCCCGGACATTAGGAAGGCAGGCAATTGTTTTTTTCCTAGGTTGGTAGGACTGTCTATAACAATTGCCAAGCGTCTGTTTGTTAAAAGGTTTAATTATCTCCGAGTTACACGTGTTTTAGTAAACGACCAAAAGTGAATTTTTCGATTTTTACAATGGGTGATTTTGTTGAGCAAAGAACTTGCATCAAATTTTGTTTGCGGAACGAATATTCTTGTGCGGACACGTTGAAAATGTTGCGGAAGGCCTTTGGTGATCAAACTATGGCACAAAAAAACGTTTATAAGTGGTACAACGAGTTCAAAGCGGGCCGAGAACGCGTTGAAGACGAACCGCGCTCTGGATGACCATCAACGTCTACCGACGAGGGCCACGTCCAAAAAATCGAAGATTTGGTGCTTGAAAATCGTCGATTGACAATAAGAGACCTCGCCGATAGTGTTGGAATATCATTTGGTTCAGCCCAAACCATTTTGAAGGATGTTTTGTGTCTCAAACGCGTCAAGTCTCGATTGGTGCCATGTCATACTGCATTGGTTCTTCGCGACTTTTTTGCCAAAAACTAGACTCATATCGTTCCGCAACCACCGTATTTGCCTGATTTGGCTCCGTGCGACTTCTGGTTATTCAGCAAACTCAAAAAGCCAATGCGGGGACGCCGTTTTGACACGATTGAGGAGATAAAAACCGAATCGAAGAAGGTCTCGAAGGCTATACCGGAAAAAGACTATTCCGACTGTTTCGAGGACTGGAAAAAGCGTCGGAAACAGTGCGTTTTATCGGACGGGGATTACTTTGAAGGGGATGAAATTGATTTGGAAGAATAAATAAAGAATTTACATTTTATAAACAAATTCACCTTACTTTTTGATCACAGTAGTATGCCTTTTTCGGGTTTTCCCGACGCAAGGCGTACACACCGCAATAAAACAATAAAAACGTTGGGACACAGCTTCGGACCATAGGTCCCGGATCACCCCGGTCGGAAAATCTTCGGGAAAGGCCTTCGCCCTTCCCAAGGACTTTCCCTTACCAATTTCAAGGACTTTCCCTTACCAATAAATACGAGGACCTCTCGACCGAGAGAAGTCAGTTAGCAAGTTTTCCTCCGACTCTCAACGTGTCCATATTTCTGTATCATCCGTCACTCGTTTACCTTTACCTTCTACACACTGTACCTCATCGCCTTTTGTTACAAGTTATATTAAAGTTCTCGTTATATAAAAACCAAAAAAAACTCTCGGATTATTTTATATAAACCGTCGCAGTAACCCCTGCGACAAAGTAATAATAGTAATAATAATAATAATTGTTGTTTATTCGCGTCAACAGCGGAAATCCTTTGTTACACTGGGTACAGTGAAGAATAAGTTACGAGAAGACGTGCGAAGAATTAAATGAATAAACGAACTCGTGAGATCGAGTGATCACGGAATTGTGCAAAAGCATTTATGGCGAACATGAATGCGTCAAATAATAAACTACGAAGACATTGGAAGAATATAGGAATATCGTTATATTATTGCCACAATTATTAAAAGAGGAAAGAGATGTTCGACTAACTTACATTTCTCGCAAGTAGCTCAGACGATTTGTATTTTGCGTAACGATCCGTAGTCCGGTTTGAAATGTTAATCAAGCGATGACGTTTATTTCCACCGCTTTAATCTCGAAACAATGTCCGTCATTTATCGACAAAATCGAGGAAAATCTCGACACTGACGCGCAGGGAACGCGCCTTATTTAATCTTAAAACAACTCAATAAATTCTCTGTTTTATTTCATTTTCAAGAACTTGATTAAGTTCCGAGAAATTGATAACATTTGAGCATGGTTTATTCGTGTTCATTCGTTCATTTAATGCTAGATTTTGCGTACCGAAAGTAGCTGTTTTATGTTAGTTTATAAAAGTAACAATAATACGTTTATTCTGATTTTTACACATATTCTCGCGTGTACTGATTAAATAACGCATAATTATTGTTTTGTCCGTACGTTCGGTTAGTCGCCTAACGTACATGCGCGACCGAACTATTGTACGCTCGATTCGCGCTTCCTACGGCAAATTAATGACGTGGAAGGGTCTCTAGTAGTCTTAGAGAACTTTATTTTTTGTGTTGTACTCTCTGCGAGCGCTGGTGGAAGAATGCTCTTCCAACGCTGGAGAGTCGTGGAAGAGCACCCGTGGATGGAGGTAGATTGTTTATTATTGGTCAAGGCACGAATCACCCCTTGGAGGGGGGTGTCTGCCTTGACCCTTGTTGGGGCCTGAGAGGGTTTCCCCAATGGTGGGACCTTTTTATGGCCCTTGTCTCTGGACGCAACAATTATCTGAACAGTAAATCATACAATAAAAATCGGTAAATTAAAAAATCAGCGACGGTTTCCTTAAAGTAATCGTCGATAAAATAAGTTTCGAAGAACATCCGAACGAAGACCGTCGACGTAAAAATTCCGCGTAAATTTCGCTCGATCCCCGCATTCCCAAATTATTGTGCTAAGTTGAAAGCCCGCGCGAACTATCACGGTTCCGCGACAACGCTCCAACAGCTTGTGATAACGGACCGTGATAGAGAAATCGCGAAGTATCGCGGGCTTATGCATCCCCGACGAAATTGACTTTGTTGACAAGTTCGCGGAGCCGGTCGACGCATGAGCGCTAATACGAAAGTAATTTGCGAAGGAGAAGCCCCGGGAAAGGGTTGTTTGAACGAGTTACGCGAGGTCGGGGCTGGACCGTTCCATTTGCCTGATTCCCGGCGACGTCATCCACTTTGTGCGTTGTACTCTCCGCGGAGAGGAAAAAAAAACGAAGAAGATGGAGGGAGAAATTAGTTGGTCGGCACTCTCGGCCGACGGAAATTGATGGACAGCGAAACGGAACGCGACGCGACGCGGCGCGCGCCCGTTCGGAGATTAAAATGATCCGGAAGCAACGATGATGCGAAACGCAAAGGCCGTCAGCCGAGTAGACTGCGTCAGAGCCGGGCTGACGGGATGCAGAAGCTTTCGCGCTTTGCTGTAACGGCGAACGAACGGCAGACATTTAGAGGCGTTTGGTCGGTTAAACTGTGATAAACGGACCGCCGACGATTCTCCCGGAAAGTCGAACTCTTCCCCGGATAAATTTGTGCACCGAAATTAAATAAATCCAATCGGATCCCGCATCGCTTCGATTTTCGGCTACGTAAATTCAACGTGTTTCAACGTGCCGCGGCGGCAAACGCACGGAATCCCGTGGAATTTTGCGCAAAGGTATCGACGACGTTCGATGCCCGAGACAATTAAATGCGACGCGAGAACGTAAAACGTCGAGAGCAACGCGAAATTAAATTAAACGAAGAGTTGAGAAAGAAAATGAAACGAACATCGCGAAGCATCCGGAATGATGTTAATACTTCGCTGAACTTCGCGCGGGATCTGAAATAATGTTCCAATTAAAAATTGCGGAGCGTTTAAAATAACATTCGAGTTAAATGAAAACTGCGAAGCGTCCGAAATAACGCGAGAGAAAGAAAATTAAACGAATTCTGCGAAGCGTACGGAATGCGAACGATGAAACGAACGTTGTAAATGTTGACATTGAAAGCGCGTCTTTCGAATCGAAAGTACAAGTCGAATTGAATCGATTGAATCGCGGAGGCTGGTTAGATTTCCCGGCTGCAGTCTGCGTCCGATCGTGGACAGTTTAGTGCCTCGTGCTCATCGTCTTTGATTATTTAGTGCAGCACTCGAACACGGTACCCTTAGAAGTAAATGGAATTTATAGATAAGGAGAGACGGATTCAATTAGGCTATCTGGGTTGCCATTTAGTGTGTTACCTCTGATCATACACGGCACACTACCACCAGCCTCTCCGACTGTGCTCGCAGTGCTCGAATTTAGGTCGTGCAGAGAAACATGGAAATTAATATTTCGAGGATACGCCATTCCTGGTAATTTAATTTCACATTGTGTAATTAAATTCCAATTTTCCGCCGACAGGTCTGACCCACTATCAGTTGCCTCACAAATTGCTCAGAGTAATATTACCACTAAAAAAAAAAGAAAACAGCACAAGTTATAGTGTCTCGAAAATGCGAAGGGGAATTCTAGCTTTAATTTCTAATTGATAATATTACGAGAATTACTTGCGCTGACAATAACTCGCACTGACAATAATTCACACTGATAATAATTCAAATCGGTGATAACTCGTATCAATCAAATAAATTGCATTATTCCACGTGTTTTGGAATTATCCTATAAACCGAAGGCTCGCGTCTGACCGCGTGCAGTCTTATGCCACTTAAATCGGTCCGCACGATTTCGAAGAATGCCGCTCGAATGAAAATAATAATATCGGAGCAACCGAATGCGTTAACGTGTCCGACTATCGGCAGACCGATTCTACTTGTCCCGCGTGGACGCAAGTCGAGCATCTCGAATCCCCTTTTCCGTTCACGGTAAGAGGGAAGGAACGCTTTCCACGCGGCGAGTTACAAAACGATAATTAAATGCTCCGCCCCGAGCATCAAAGAACAATTCAGCGTCCGACATAACGGACTGTTAATTAAGCTTAATTGCAGGGAGGCGGGGGAACGCGATCGGCAACCGTGACAAGTGGACGCGTCTTGCCCCCGAAACGGCGTCTAGCCGTGCGGCTGAATTTAAATTTCTTATTGATTCGACGATACGACGGGGCGCCACCGTTTATTTTTATCTCGTCCGGGGAGAGAGAGAGAGAGAGAGAGAGAGAGAGAGAGAGAGAGAGAGAGAGAGAGAGAGAGAGAGAGCGTTTCGCTGATTGCGCGATTTCGACGCCCGAATTTCTATCGAATTCCCAACTTGTTGATCCGTTTA